>NW_026600871.1:85000-107822 GCF_029448725.1 Salvelinus fontinalis | reverse complement strand
CTAAAACCAGGGTTATACTCAGTGGTTGACTTGGACTGAAGTAGGTGCTGGTATTTATTTTGGTTGCCGATATTGTTTCTATTTAGGTGCAGGAGCTCCACGATACTTTTGAGTGAATATTCCAGAAGAGGAACAGGAACTGCAGCAGTAGATACATTGAGGCGTCGGTGCTCCGGCCCAAGTCTAGCACTGGTTCAGAAAAGCGGTTGAAATGATTTCCCATCAGTCTAGTTGTCAAAGATGATCTAACCCTTCCTTGAAAATCAACCAATAAGAAATAAACCTTTGTTGTTAGAGGATATATTGAGGTTCAACTGTACTATTATAAAGCGCTCTATCAAAGTACTATCACCTCCTAAAAATTTGAGGCAAATACTAGACTACTCCTAAGGATTCAGGCTGAGTGGACTGGTAGCCAAGCCTAGACTGGGACTCCCTAAGGATTCAGGCTGAGTGGACTGGTAGCCAAGCCTAGACTGGGACTCCCTAAGGATTCAGGATGAGTGGACTGGTAGCCTAAATTGGGACTCTCTAAGGATTCAGGCTGAGTGGACTGGTAGCCTAAATTGGGACTCTCTCTAAGGATTCAGGCTGAGTGGACTGGTAGCCTAGCCTAAATTGGGGACCACATATTTCCATGTTTTCCATTCTTGACAGATTTGCATGTCAATGCAGGGTAATCATCATCTCACCCAGAGAGGAAACATTGGTCATGTGAGTGATGAGGTGTAGACTACACCCTCGGTCACAGGCTCTGGCCTCCAAGGCCTTGCAGGTCATTTGCCTGCCAAATATAGTTTCCATTCGTCCCTCAAACTAGGCCTGCAGCTCGTGGCCAGTGTACTGTCGCTCAGCTCTGGGATATCTGTGGCTTGTCTTGATCAATTTCCACGTAGGCCTTTTTATATACCTGTTAAGATAGGATGCTGACATGCTGTCGAGCTTGCTGTGCTTTATTCCCACTCTCGTTTCAGTATACTGCACATGATCAGGTTTACTGCTTGTGGTGTGTAGCTGTGTCGTTGCTCAGAGAGATTTCCTATCATAAGAGTAATGTCATTGTGTGCTGGGTCATTTAATGCTCTCGGTCATTTGAATGCACAGCTTTTTTAATGTTTATTTATGGCAGTAGAAGGCAGGCCTCCAGACATCACAATTACATTCGGGAGCAAGATTATTCATGCTCAGACAAAATGAGGGTGTTAGCCAGCCATGTTAATGAAATAAATTGTTACTGCCAACACGTAGCGACAGTGTAGTGGAATGGAATCAAATCAGAGAACAAACCAGAAGGACAGACAGTTTACACAGGCTTTAAAGTCCAATGATCTGCTAACAATTACACATTAATAACATTTATTTTAACATTGAACAGAGTCTGTTTGATTACATGTGAATGATATCAGTCTTTTTTCTACTATGTATTTCTACAGAGTCGTATTAGTTGACAAGGTAAAGGTAAGTTTAACTAGGCTACTGTAGGCTAATTGCTATTGCGAAGTATCTTGGTCAGAATATTTTTTAGAGATGTTGCTATAGTAATTCAACCTTGTTTGTCTAGTGCGCTATAATCTCTCGTGGACAGAACATAAATGGTGTCTGACACAATTACGCAAGATTTTAGTTTTGTGTTTTGGAGAGGAAGTGCACTATGACCTAAACAGTAGCTGGCATTGTCAGGGAGCAATGTTCACATTGTTTACCATGGTGCTGCTATCACCTATTGGAATGCCAATAGGCTTTATGACTGTGAAGTGAGACAGAGGCCGGCAGATATCAAAGGTGACAGAGGACGCATGTTGTCTTTCTCAGGGGGGAGAATCTATACAGGTTGGGAACAGGGAGTCAGACAACACCTTGGGGGTTGGTTGCTCAGGTGACCTTGTGTTTACGCTCACTCTGTGAGACTGCTGGCCACACAACACACAGAGGGAAGTCTCCTCTCCACAGTCACTGTTACTGATCTCCTCACTGGTCTCCACGGTGATGGATGCCCTGGGCATAACCTCACTGCTTGTATCATTGACTTATAACAGAGGACCGCACTCAGCCAATGATAAACAATGTGTTTTTCTTTCCGAGGATGACTGGAATAGCTGCCTAATGCTTTCAGAGTCAGACGGATGTCCTTCACATTACTGCTGGAGGAGATTGCCTGCTTGCAACCAGTCATGATCTCTTGAAAGGGATACTTCAGGATTTTGTTGGATACCGTTTTTATGTTTCTGCGTGCAGTTTGAAGGCAGTTGCTAACTAGTGCTAGCGCAATTGCTAACACAATGACTGGAAGTCTAACGTGTCTGATAGACTTTGTCATTACGCTAACGCGAGTTAGCATTGGCTCTCGAAACTACCTCTAACTTCCTTCATAATGGACACAGAGACACAAAAATGGTATCCAGAAGTTCATCGTACTCTGGTGAAATAGATAAAGGCATTGCCAAATTTCCAAAGTATCCCTTTAAAGCTGCTGAAATTAGGCAAACTATTCAAATTTTAGTAACCAAGAAATGGCGGAGCTGTTTCTGCATATTGCACCTTTTTAAGACTGTCAAATCACATGGCTTTCTGGAGTTCGCTGGATTCAAAGGCCATAGAAATGAGTGAATAGACTAATAATTTTGGTTTTAAAAACATGTCCTATGTCCTATGTGACAGGCACCCACTGATATGACATACAGTAGAGTATCCTGCTAAAGACATAATCAAATCAAATACAATTGTATTTGTCACAGGCGCCGAATACAACAGGTACCTTACAGTGAAATGCTTAGTTACAAGCCCTTAACCAACAATGCAGTTTTAACAGAAATAAGTGGGGGTACAGTACCAATGTTTAACTTTTCCAATAATTCCATATGAAATAATGTCTCTTCTAGTCTGTCCACATGAATCCACGTTGCTTGTAATGATCTTCTGTTCATTGTAATATTAAGACACTAGGCCTAAATGCAGAGGACATTTAAAAGGTCCACACTCAGTATCTGTACGCTGTGTTGATATTGCTTCCTGCCAGGGTTGAAGCCCAGCCTTGGTAACAGAGCTCTAATGCTGAGTCACACACACCCTGGAGGCTGATGGTCATGGAAACGACACCACTGCAGAGTGTAATGGATGGACTGGCTCGAGTCTGGCCTGTGATTTGGGTGACTGAGTGCTATGTAGACAAATAGCTGGTTCAGTGTAATGGTTGTCTCAGGCTTTCTCCTGTGCCTGGGATCTGAAGGGCTTTCAATAGCCACAGCCACCAGTAGCCTTGTCACTGCTGGAGGCTGATGTTGCACTGAAGTCAAAATGGACTTCAAATCAGCACTGATGCAATGCACAAGTCTTACTTTAGTAGGAATATCGTAATACTGTGTGACTGGCTTTATAAATCTTTCAACCCGTCTGCTTTCTTACCTGAACGAATTACAATTAGCACCTGGAGTTCAAACAAACCCAAAGTACAGAAGTTGAATTAACACCTGCTTAACCCCCCCCCCCCCCCCCCCCCCCCAGCAGTGTAGACACACACACACACACACACACACACACACACACACACACACACACACACACACACACACACACACACACACACACACACAGGTTGAGGATTCACTATAGACAAGGGCTACGCCTGGCCCTTGGAGATCATTGGCCCAGCTAGTCCTCCTCAGGGCTCGACCTGGTCACTCCTCCAGAGCACGTCCTTGTATATAATTAGATATGAAGGAAAACCTCATCAGGATTGTGCACCCAAGTGACTGTTCCCCGGGGGGACAGTGCTGCAACCACAGATGGTTCCTTTAACTATTCTTGGGAACATGGAGCGGCTCTTGGTGACTGTACTCTGCTGTGTCGGGGCCTAGTGGAGAGTCCTGTGTCGGGGCCTAGTGGAGAGTCCTGTGTCGGGGCCTAGTGGGGAGTCCTGTGTCGGGGCCTAGTGGGGAGTCCTGTGTCGGGGCCTAGTGGGGAGTCCTGTGTCGGGGCCTAGTGGGGAGTCCTGTGTCGGGGCCTAGTGGGGAGTCCTGTGTCGGGGCCTAGTGGGGAGTCCTGTGTCGGGGCCTAGTGGGGAGTCCTGTGTCGGGGCCTAGTGGGGAGTCCTGTGTCGGGGCCTAGTGGGGAGTCCTGTGTCGGGGCCTAGTGGGGAGTCCTGTGTCGGGGCCTAGTGGGGAGTCCTGTGTCGGGGCCTAGTGGGGAGTCCTGTGTCGGGGCCTAGTGGGGAGTCCTGTGTCGGGGCCTAGTGGGGAGTCCTGTGTCGGGGCCTAGTGGGGAGTCCTGTGTCGGGGCCTAGTGGGGAGTCCTGTGTCGGGGCCTAGTGGGGAGTCCTGTGTCGGGGCCTAGTGGGGAGTCCTGTGTCGGGGCCTAGTGGGGAGTCCTGTGTCGGGGCCTAGTGGGGAGTCCTGTGTCGGGGCCTAGTGGGGAGTCCTGTGTCGGGGCCTAGTGGGGAGTCCTGTGTCGGGGCCTAGTGGGGAGTCCTGCGTCGGGGCCTAGTGGGGAGTCCTGCGTCGGGGCCTAGTGGGGAGTCCTGCGTCGGGGCCTAGTGGGGAGTCCTGCGTCGGGGCCTAGTGGGGAGTCCTGCGTCGGGGCCTAGTGGGGAGTCCTGCGTCGGGGCCTAGTGGGGAGTCCTGCGTCGGGGCCTAGTGGGGAGTCCTGCGTCGGGGCCTAGTGGGGAGTCCTGCGTCGGGGCCTAGTGGGGAGTCCTGCGTCGGGGCCTAGTGGGGAGTCCTGCGTCGGGGCCTAGTGGGGAGTCCTGCGTCGGGGCCTAGTGGGGAGTCCTGCGTCGGGGCCTAGTGGGGAGTCCTGCGTCGGGGCCTAGTGGGGAGTCCTGCGTCGGGGCCTAGTGGGGAGTCCTGCGTCGGGGCCTAGTGGGGAGTCCTGCGTCGGGGCCTAGTGGGGAGTCCTGCGTCGGGGCCTAGTGGAGAGTCTTGCGTCGGGGCCTAGTGGGGAGTCTTGCGTCGGGGCCTAGTGGGGAGTCTTGCGTCGGGGCCTAGTGGGGAGTCTTGCGTCGGGGCCTAGTGGGGAGTCCTGCGTCGGGGCCTAGTGGGGAGTCCTGCGTCGGGGCCTAGTGGAGAGGCCGAGTGGAGAGGCCGAGTGGAGAGGCCGAGTGGAGAGGCCGAGTGGAGAGGCCGAGTGGAGAGGCCGAGTGGAGAGGCCGAGTGGAGAGGCCGAGTGGAGAGGCCGAGTGGAGAGGCCGAGTGGAGAGGCCGAGTGGAGAGGCCGAGTGGGGAGTCCTGCGTCGGGGCCTAGTGGGGAGTCCTGCGTCGGGGCCTAGTGGGGAGTCCTGCGTCGGGGCCTAGTGGGGAGTCCTGCGTCGGGGCCTAGTGGGGAGTCTTGCGTCGGGGCCTAGTGGGGAGTCCTGCGTCGGGGCCTAGTGGGGAGTCCTGCGTCGGGGCCTAGTGGGGAGTCCTGCGTCGGGGCCTAGTGGGGAGTCCTGCGTCGGGGCCTAGTGGGGAGTCCTGCGTCGGGGCCTAGTGGAGAGGCCGAGTGGAGAGGCCGAGTGGAGAGGCCGAGTGGAGAGGCCGAGTGGAGAGGCCGAGTGGAGAGGCCTAGTGGGGAGTCCTGCGTCGGGCCTAGTGGGGAGTCCTGTGTAAGGGCCTAGTGGAGAGGCCTCATGACGTCTAGCGCCTCATGATTCATAAAGTAATAACACACTCTCAGCATGTCATCCTTTCTCACGTTACGCTGTAGTCCATTAGAGATGCTGAATGAAATACTACATCTTCTGGGTTAAATGTGGAAGACACATTTCAGTTGAAGTCCGTCAGTTAGCTAGAGGCTTATAAAGCATGTGAGAACACAGAGACTCAGTCTGTTCTTTTCCCTCTTCTTCACCTTGACAGCTGATGCTGACGTTGACATTAAGAGAGACTAATGACTAAAGCAATTATAGTTTTCTCCCTTTACATTCAAAATGTGTTGTTAGCAAGTTTCCTTTATCCCAAGATATTTGTGAATTGTGCTGTACGTCTTTGTGTTCCAACACTGCTAAATGCTACGCTTCACTAGATGTATTGAATAGTGTCATTCATAGTCTGTGTGTTAGAGCGGGCTGAGCTGTTTTACAGTGTTGAACTGGTTTCTAATGCATTTTACACCTCTTTGAAATGAGCTGATTTGTTACATAAAGCCCCCCAGATTAGCTGTGACGTTCAAAACCCACTCCTGTCTCATAAAAAGCCTCCTCCTGTCTCATAAAAACCTTCCTCTTGTCTCATAAAAACCCTCCTCTTGTCTCATAAAAACCCTCCTCTTGTCTCATAAAAACCCTCCTCTTGTCTCATAAAAACCCTCCTCTTGTCTCATAAAAACCCTCCTCTTGTCTCATAAAAACCCTCCTCTTGTCTCATAAAAACCCTCCTCTTGTCTCATAAAAACCCTCCTCTTGTCTCATAAAAACCTGCTCTTGTCTCATAAAAACCCGCTCCTGTCTCATAAAAACTCGCTCCCCTCTCATAAAAACACACTACTGTCTCATTAAAACCCGCTCCCCTCTCATAAAAACCCTCCTCTTGTCTCATAAAAAGCCTCCTCTTGTCTCATAAAAACCCGCTCCCCTCTCATAAAAACCTACTCCCGTCTCATAAAAACCCGCTCCTGTCTCATAAAAAGTAGGAGGATTGTGTCTGGAATAGTCTGGACTCTTGTTTCCATCCCATTAGCTCAGATCCTACCAAGACCAAGAAAGAAACCCACTGAAACGGATTGTAGACTGTGTTTATATATAGAAACTACAGGTCAAACTACAGGTCAAAGTTCATCTAGTTGAAGCACTTTTTGAAGGCCATTGTCTTGCATGAAGGAGACATTTCAGGACGGTCTTCCCCAGAGCTCCAGAAGGACGGGATCATGACGAGGCCCGTGTGGCGTGGCGTCTCTGCAGCGCAGTGACCCAGTAGTCCGACTCCCCTGCATAGCTGGCATTCTCAGCTGCCTGAAATACTGCTCCGAGGCAGGGTTCCCTCGTCCACCCTAAACCATTATTACGTCGGGCCTCCGTGTTGCACAGACAGGATTATGGCGCTAAATATAACCCCGCTTTAGGGCCTACACACCGGGCGTGACCTCAGAGGTGTGCCCCAGTGAACCCTGTCAACATGGAGTGTATACAGTTTTAACCACTGGAGCAATGCAGTGAAGGAATGAGGAGTACAAAGATAATATATTCTGTAGGTTAGCGAGATGTTTGACTGACAGCACTGCTACAGCAGCAACATCAGACCGACCCTAAAAGCCTGGGAGAGATGATTGTGGGCTTACCTCTCACTATAGAAAGGATTTGTCACTGGGCGGGACAACGAGGCTACTTCTGTATTCTGTAACTATGGCTTCATTGCTTTGACTGCTACGCTAGTGAAGCAAACCCCTTTCTTCTGCGCCAGGCTTTGTGAATGGAGTGAACACAAAGGCCCAGCGGGCTGATAGCATTCTCCTTTGTAGGATTTCACTTCTTCTCTGACTTCGGCAGGTTCTTAAAAGCCCCCCTCTAATTGGAAACTCAGCCAAGTCTCAGCTTTAGGAATCATAGATTAAATGAGTTTCGTGCACGGCTATTCCATGCTAACAGAATTATACTGTGACTCAGATTTTTCACTTTCAAATGTACACCAAACCAAAACCATTGATTTCAAAGTTTACCAAACCATATGCACAAGGACTTCCCACAGAACATTTTATAAACACACATTTACAGCAAACTGTGCAGATCCAAAGTGTGGTAACAGAAGAGGGAGATTTTACCGTCTGCACAGTTATTCCAGGAAATGTTTTTGTTTTAAATGTACTGTGTAAATTGTTCAAAGTAGTCATGATGTATAGAGGAGTGTTCTATGGTTTGTTAGACTTTGAAGTCAGCTGTTTGGCAAACATTTGAAAGTGTCAACTCAGTTTCAGCATAATTCCGTTACCTTAGAATTTCCTTGCAGTGAATGTAGGAGGAGTGTCTTGTTGCTCTTAAACCAACTGGTAAGATAATAAAAGCCAGCAGCAGCTCTGTTTTCTGGGGACAAATGATCCTCGGCCATCTAAAGCTTCATTTGCACCTGGCTCAGGAAGCTCTGCTCAGGAAGCTCAGTTCAGAGACCAGTGGGGACTGGCGTTCGTGCCCACTACTCTCTCGATTGACCCTAATTTAATTACTTAGCTGTTTTATTAAATTAAGTCAAGCTTTGTTGCTCTTGAATCACTGAGTAGAAATCTATGGGCGTCTCCTGATTTGAAGCTGTGCTTTCCTCACAGTGGAAAAAACCCATCAAGAGGTTTCACTGTTGCTTCATCATTTCTCTGGCCTTTGTTGGTCTGAAATAAGCTGTTATCACGTTTTATAGAAAAAGCTTAAGGTGAAAGGTGCCAAAGTGGCTCTGTTGCCGGGAGACTGAACAGATGGTAATGTATTTACCACAGTAAACGTATTTAAAAAGCCCAGCAAAAACTAAATGTGATTTGCACTGACTGTGCCTTCATTACAGTTACCCTCTCTTCATCTGTAGTCTGCTCTTGTGAAACACATTGTTCCTCCCATTGTTGGACACCGTGTGAAAAGTCTGAAACAAATGAGTTCTTTAACTTCTCCAGCGCCGCCACCACTCCCTTCTAGCCCTGGGCGGTGATTGAGTACACGTTGATACCAACCAACAACAACACTGAAAACAGCACCGCTTGGTCCCTCGACAGTTAGAGTTGCCTCATGGAAAGTGTCCCTGGGCGTTGAGGCATCGCCGCGGGAACGGTTTGGAACGTAACCACTGTTAGGCTAATCCGTCTCGGGCTAAACCCCGGACCGTCCCTGGGAACATAGTGAGAGTGACGTTGTGACGTACCCCGGAACTCTTATGTCACCTGACCGACCGTGCTCTGATGTTTCAGTCACGCCCGAGTCGCCAGTGCTTGCCGGGCTAACCAGGAGACTGACTCAACCCTGATCCTACTTCTACAAGCTACAGCAGCACCCACCAGTCTGCCCGCATGAGGACATCGTTTGGCAGAGAAAGAGAAAGGGAGACTGAGCTGGTAAGAGGAGAGGTCTAGGTGACCTGAAGGTAAACCTCAGTCCTAATGGCTTCCTCCAGAAAACTACCCCTGTGGATTACGTTTGTGTTGGTGGAGGCTGTACAGGACTTCTGCCTTAGCGGGTGTTCTTAGTAGTTTTAGAATTTACTGTTTTGTTTTGCTTTTGAAAAGTGTAAATAATATAAATATGAAGAAGATTCCAAAGAAGAACAACAATTTTTAAATTAGGCAAACAAAATTGTATTAATTGATGCATTTAGTGTTTGAGTTTGTCACCATCAGGTCTCAGTGGAGGGTTTCTGTAGGCAGTCAGGTTTGTACTGGTGCAGTTCTCTGGAAACAGCAGATTCTGCAGGGTGTCAGTGTGGAAGTGCATTTCCCTTCCCCCAGGTTATAGGCCTAGCTGTTGCTTTATGACTACCATAGCAACATTGAAACGTCCCATGAAAAGGAGGTGGGAATATTCCTGTCTGACTGATAGTAATGAGCCTGTGTGCTTATTTATTACCGTCTGAGAGCAAGAGCCTCCGCTCACCTTGTGGGCTAACACCAATAACTAGGTTAGTCTGGCCTGTGGAACTGTGCTGTGTACACACACACACACACACACACACACACACACACACACACACACACACACACACACACACACACACACACACACACACACACACACACACACACACACACACACACACACACACACACACACACAGGAGAGGTAGAGAACCTGTCGTTTTGGTTCGATCCATTCCTTTATGTCAACATGCTATAGCCTCAATGACCACACATACTGTGAACCAAGACATGACTCCACACAGCGCGACAAGACATGACTCCACACAACGCGACAAGACATGACTCCCCACAGCGCGACAAGACATGACTCCCCACAGCGCGACAAGACATGACTCCCCACAGCGCGACAAGACATGACTCCCCACAGCGCGACAAGACATGACTCCCCACAGCGCGACAAGACATGACTCCCCACAGCGCGACAAGACATGACTCCCCACAGCGCGACAAGACATGACTCCCCACAGCGCGACAAGACATGACTCCCCACAGCGCGACAAGACATGACTCCACACAGCGCGACAAGACATGACTCCACACAGCGCGTCAAGACATGACTCCACACAGCGCGTCAAGACATGACTCCACACAGCACGACATGACTCCACACAGCGCGACACGACATGACTCCACACAGCGCGACACGACATGACTCCACACAGCATGACATGACTCCCCACGGCGCGACAAGACATGACTCCCCACGGCGCGACAAGACATGACTCCCCACGGCGCGACAAGACATGACTCCCCACGGCGCGACAAGACATGACTCCCCACGGCGCGACAAGACATGACTCCCCACGGCGCGACAAGACATGACTCCACACGGCGCGACAAGACATGACTCCACACGGCGCGACAAGACATGACCCCCCACGGCGCGACAAGACATGACTCCACACGGCGCGACAAGACATGACCCCCCACGGCGCGACAAGACATGACTCCACACAGCGCGACAAGACATGACTCCACACGGCGCGACAAGACATGACTCCCCACGGCGCGACAAGACATGACTCCCCACGGCGCGACAAGACATGACTCCCCACGGCGCGACAAGACATGACTCCCCACGGCGCGACAAGACATGACTCCCCACGGCGCGACAAGACATGACTCCCCACGGCGCGACAAGACATGACTCCCCACGGCGCGACAAGACATGACTCCCCACGGCGCGACAAGACATGACTCCCCACGGCGCGACAAGACATGACTCCACACAGCGCGACATGACTCCACACAGCGCGACATGACTCCACACAGCGCGACATGACTCCACACAGCGCGACATGACTCCACACAGCGCGACATGACTCCACACAGCGCGACATGACTCCACACAGCGCGACATGACTCCACACAGCGCGACATGACTCCACACAGCGCGACATGACTCCACACAGCGCGACATGACTCCACACAGCGCGACATGACTCCACACAGCGCGACATGCCATGACTCCACACAGCATGCCATGACTCCACACAGCATGCCATGACTCCACACAGCATGCCATGACTCCACACAGCATGCCATGACTCCACACAGCATGCCATGACTCCACACAGCATGCCATGACTCCACACAGCATGCCATGACTCCACACAGCATGCCATGACTCCACACAGCGTGACACGACATGACTCCACACAGCGCGCCAAGACATGACTCCACACAGCGCGCCAAGACATGACTCCACACAGCATGACATGACTCCACACAGCGCGACAAGACATGACTCCACACAGCATGACAAGACATAACTCCACACTCCATGACATGACTCCACACAGCATGACATGACTCCACACAGCATGACATGACTCCACACAGCGCGACACGACAAGACTCCACACAGCGCGACAAGACATGACTCCACACAGCGCGACAAGACATGACTCCACACAGCGCGACAAGACATGACTCCACACAACACAGGTGATGGGGTACGATTACAGTAGGCAGCCTGTATTTCCTATAGACATGACTCCACACAACACAGGTGATGGGGTACGATTACAGTAGACAGCCTGTATTTCCTATAGACATGACTCCACACAACACAGGTGATGGGGTACGATTACAGTAGGCAGCCTGTATTTCCTATAGACATGACTCCACACAACACAGGTGATGGGGTACGATTACAGTAGGCAGCCTGTATTTCCTATAGACATGACTCCACACAACACAGGTGATGGGGTACGATTACAGTAGGCAGCCTGTATTTCCTATAGACATGACTCCACACAACACAGGTGATGGGGTACGATTACAGTAGACAGCCTGTATTTCCTATAGACATGACTCCACACAACACAGGTGATGGGGTACGATTACAGTAGGCAGCCTGTATTTCCTATAGACATGACTCCACACAACGCTGATGATGGGGTACGATTACAGTAGGCAGCCTGTATTTCCTATAGACATGACTCCACACAACACAGGTGATGGGGTACGATTACAGTAGGCAGCCTGTATTTCCTATAGACATGACTCCACACAACGCTGATGATGGGGTACGATTACAGTAGGCAGCCTGTATTTCCTATAGACATGACTCCACACAACACAGGTGATAGGGTACGATTACAGTAGGCAGCCTGTATTTCCTATAGATATGACTCCACACAACACAGGTGATGGGGTACGATTACAGTAGGCAGCCTGTATTTCCTATAGATATGACTCCACACAACACAGGTGATGGGGTACGATTACAGTAGGCAGCCTGTATTTCCTATAGATATGACTCCACACAACACAGGTGATGGGGTACGATTACAGTAGACAGCCTGTATTTCCTATAGACATGACTCCACACAACGCAGGTGATGGGGTACGATTACAGTAGGCAGCCTGTATTTCCTATAGACATGACTCCACACAACACAGGTGATGGGGTACGATTACAGTAGACAGCCTGTATTTCCTATAGACATGACTCCACACAACACAGGTGATGGGGTACGATTACAGTAGGCAGCCTGTATTTCCTATAGACATGACTCCACACAACGCCGATGATGGGGTACGATTGTCATGTTTTGTCATTGATTACCATGTCTTGTCCCTGTGCTTCCCTTCTATTCGTTTCCCTCTGCTGGTCTTATTTGGTTCTTTCCCTCTTTCTATCCCTCTCTCTCCCCCTCCCCCTCTCTCTCTCTCTCTCTCTCTCTCGCTCTCTCTATCGTTCCGTTCCTGCTCCCAGCTGTTCCTCATTCTCCTAACTACCTCATTTACTCTTTCACACCTGTCCCCTATTTTGCCCTCTGATTAGAGTCCCTATTTCTCCCTCTGTTTTCCGCTTCTGTCCTTGTCGGATCATTGTTTGATGTTTGCTGTTCTGTGTCCTGGTTCCGCCCTGTCGTGTTTTTGCCTTCATCAGATGCTGCGTGTGAGCAGGTGTCACCTAAGATATATCCAGGAGTATCGTTTTGTTTAAGACTGGAATAAAGACTCTGTTTATGTTAAGTCGCTTTTGGGTCCTCATTCACCAGCATAACAACGATTACAGTAGGCAGCCTGTATTTCCTATAGACATGACTCCACACAACACAGGTGATGGGGTACGATTACAGTAGGCAGCCTGTATTTCCTATAGACATGACTCCACACAACACAGGTGATGGGGTACGATTACAGTAGACAGCCTGTATTTCCTATAGACATGACTCCACACAACACAGGTGATGGGGTACGATTACAGTAGGCAGCCTGTATTTCCTATAGACATGACTCCACACAACGCAGGTGAAGGGGTACGATTACAGTAGGCAGCCTGTATTTCCTATAGACATGACTCCACACAACGCAGGTGATAGGGTACGATTACAGTAGGCAGCCTGTATTTCCTATAGACATGACTCCACACAACGCAGGTGATAGGGTACGATTACAGTAGGCAGCCTGTATTTCCTATAGATATGACTCCACACAACGCAGGTGATAGGGTACGATTACAGTAGGCAGCCTGTATTTCCTATAGACATGACTCCACACAACGCAGGTGATAGGGTACGATTACAGTAGGCAGCCTGTATTTCCTATAGACATGACTCCACACAACGCAGGTGATGGGGTACGATTACAGTAGGCAGCCTGTATTTCCTATAGATATGACTCCACACAACACAGGTGATGGGGTACGATTACAGTAGGCAGCCTGTATTTCCTATAGACATGACTCCACACAACGCAGGTGATGGGGTACGATTACAGTAGGCAGCCTGTATTTCCTATAGACATGACTCCACACAACACAGGTGATAGGGTACGATTACAGTAGGCAGCCTGTATTTCCTATAGACATGACTCCACACAACACAGGTGATGGGGTACGATTACAGTAGGCAGCCTGTATTTCCTATAGACATGACTCCACACAACACAGGTGATAGGGTACGATTACAGTAGGCAGCCTGTATTTCCTATAGACATGACTCCACACAACACAGGTGATGGGGTACGATTACAGTAGACAGCCTGTATTTCCTATAGACATGACTCCACACAACGCTGATGATGGGGTACGATTACAGTAGGCAGCCTGTATTTCCTATAGACATGACTCCACACAACACAGGTGATAGGGTACGATTACAGTAGGCAGCCTGTATTTCCTATAGACATGACTCCACACAACACAGGTGATGGGGTACGATTACAGTAGACAGCCTGTATTTCCTATAGACATGACTCCACACAACGCAGGTGATGGGGTACGATTACAGTAGACAGCCTGTATTTCCTATAGACATGACTCCACACAACGCAGGTGATGGGGTACGATTACAGTAGACAGCCTGTATTTCCTATAGACATGACTCCACACAACACAGGTGATGGGGTACGATTACAGTAGACAGCCTGTATTTCCTATAGACATGCTCTGGCAGCTCAGCTGCCACTTGGCAGTTCTATGGAAGTGTGTGATCAATTAGCGAAGCCAGCAGAGGGTGGAATGGGGAGGGGTGCATCCCAAAAGGCACCCTATCCCCTATATCGTGCCCCATAGGGCCTTGGTCAAAAATAGTGCACTATATAGGGAATAGGGTGTCTTTTGGATTGGATACTTGGGAGCAGATTTTCTAAATTAAAATCACTTGGAACTGATTTCCTGGTATTTTTAGTCTTTTATGTCCGACAATGAAAATTCCCCAAAATATGTTTTTTCTCCGAAAATTTGGGGGGTCAAATGATGTCGGCAGTGGGGAACCCTGGTCTAGGGTCAACTTCACTTTGAAGATATCGCTCTATCAGATTAACCCTCTGTGGTTTGTGTTTGGGCCCTGGGCTCTATCAGATTAACCCTCTGTGGTTTGTGTTTGGGCCCTGGGCTCCATCAGATTAACCCTCTGTGGTTTGTGTTTGGGCCCTGGGCTCCATCAGATTAACCCTCTGTGGTTTGTGTTTGGGCCCTGGGCTCCATCAGATTAACCCTCTGTGGTTTGTGTTTGGGCCCTGGGCTCCATCAGATTAACCCTCTGTGGTTTGTGTTTGGGCCCTGGGCTCCATCAGATTAACCCTCTGTGGTTTGTGTTTGGGCCCTGGGCTCCATCAGATTAACCCTATGTGGTTTGTGTTTGGGCCCTGAGCCCTGGGCTCCATCAGATTAACCCTCTGTGGTTTGTGTTTGGGCCCTGAGCTCCATCAGATTAACCCTATGTGGTTTGTGTTTGGGCCCTGAGCCCTGGGCTCCATCAGATTAACCCTCTGTGGTTTGTGTTTGGGCCCTGAGCCCTGGGCTCCATCAGATTAACCCTCTGTGGTTTATGTTTGGGCCCTGGGCTCCATCAGATTAACCCTCTGGTTTGTGTTTGGGCCCTGGGCTCCATCAAATGAACCCTCTGGTTTGTGTTTGGGTCCTGGCCCCTGTCACCTTATGTCATGCTGTACACCATCTGGTGTTATCTCAATATCTTCTCTTTCACAGTGTAGCCGACACAAGTATCATAGTACTCTGTTCTTCTCCTCTCCTCCCGAGACCAGTATGTCTCTGTGGTCCAGCGTGACCCCCAGATGGACATGTTAATTGGCCCAGCGACTAAAGCCTGTCCAACGGGATTAAGGAATGGGTTCTGGAGGTGGGCCAAAGGACACGCCTCATCGAGCCCACTGACACGGAGGAGATTAAAAACTGTAGAACCCACACACACTTGTAGAACCACGCGCGCAATCTCACGCACACACGCGACTAGGACACTCCGTCTGTGATGGACTGAAACGTATGTTCCACCGGGCTGTATTACGAGGGGAGGGGATATACACACTGTGATGTCATCATGTCTCCCTCCCTGCCTTGTCTTCTCTCTCAGGCTGGCTGTGGTGTTGTCGTGAGGAGACTGCTTTCTGCTGCACCAGCTGCATGAGGTAGGTCCTATATTTGTCACCTCTTGCCTGTCTGCTTGAGGATGCTCCGCTGCTTTTGGTAAATGGGTATGGAGCTCCACACGTGACTGTGTGTCTGCGTGTGTGTGTGTGTTTGCGTGCGTGTGTGTCTGCGGGCATGTGTGCATTTGTGTGTGTAGGTGATGTGTCTGTAAGCGCGTCTGTGGGATGTGTTGTGTGTGTGTGTGAGAGAGAGTGTGTGTTATATGTGATCTCGTACTGCATGCATGCTAAGGTGTGTAGCAGAGAGCGGGTGCTACAGTAGGTTTAGCATGCCTCTATAGCGATACAGAGCCGGAGACTGGTCAGATCAGATTTTACAACAGGACTGGTACACAGACAGACAGAGACTGAAGTGGCCTCTCTGAAGTTCTCTCAGGCAAGCATAATGCCCTGCTGGATCATGGTGTCTCTATCACTTCCAGCTCTCTGTCTCTCGCTCTGTGTCTCGCGCTCTGTGTCTCTCGCGCTCTGTGTCTCTCGCGCTCTGTGTCTCTCGCGCTCTGTGTCTCTCGCGCTCTGTGTCTCGCGCTCTGTGTCTCGCGCTCTGTGTCTCTCGCGCTCTGTGTCTCTCGCGCTCTGTCTCTCGCGCTCTGTCTCTCGCGCTCTGTGTCTCGCGCTCTGTGTCTCTCGCGCTCTGTGTCTCTCGCGCTCTGTGTCTCGCGCTCTGTCTCTCTCCCTCTCTGTCTCATTCTCTGGTAGCCAGACCATATTGTGTCTCTGTCAGTCAGATGAAGGTTGGGAGGTCAGTAAGCACAGTTACCGTGACGCAGGGCGACCCGAGTTGTCAGTATTCTCTTCCTGAAGCTCCATCTGTCAGACAGTCAGTAGAGATCTGAACCAGAGAGGTGGTGTTCTGACAGACAGTCAGTAGAGATCTGAACCAGAGAGGTGGTGTTCTGACAGACAGTCAGTAGAGATCTGAACCAGAGAGGTGGTGTTCTGACAGTCAGTAGAGATCTGAACCAGAGAGGTGGTGTTCTGACAGTCAGTCAGAGAGGTGGTGTTCTGACAGACAGTCAGTAGAGATCTGAACCAGAGAGGTGGTGTTCTGACAGACAGTCAGTAGAGATCTGAACCAGAGAGGTGGTGTTCTGACAGACAGTCAGTAGAGATCTGAACCAGAGAGGTGGTGTTCAGACAGTCAGTAGAGAGGTGGTGTTCTGTCAGACAGTCAGTAGAGATCTGAACCAGAGAGGTGGTGTTCTGACAGTCAGTAGAGATCTGAACCAGAGAGGCGATGTTCTGACAGACAGTCAGTAGAGATCTGAACCAGAGAGGTGGTGTTCTGACAGACAGTCAGTAGAGATCTGAACCAGAGAGGTGGTGTTCTGTCAGACAGTCAGTAGAGATCTGAACCAGAGAGGTGGTGTTCTGTCAGACAGTCAGTAGAGATCTGAACCAGAGAGGTGGTGTTCTGACAGACAGTCAGTAGAGATCTGAACCAGAGAGGTGGTGTTCTGTCAGACAGTCAGTAGAGATCTGAACCAGAGAGGCGGTGTTCAGACAGTCAGTAGAGATCTGAACCAGAGAGGTGGTGTTCTGACAGTCAGTCAGTAGAGATCTGAACCAGAGAGGTGGTGTTCTGACAGACAGTCAGTAGAGATCTGAACCAGAGAGGTGGTGTTCTGACAGTCAGTAGAGATCTGAACCAGAGAGGCGATGTTCTGACAGACAGTCAGTAGAGATCTGAACCAGAGAGGTGGTGTTCTGTTAGACAGTCAGTAGAGATCGGAGCCAGAGAGGTGGTGTTCTGACAGACAGTCAGTAGAGATCTGAACCAGAGAGATGGTGTTCTGACAGACAGTCAGTAGAGATCTGAACCAGAGAGGTGGTGTTCTGTCAGACAGTCAGTAGAGATCTGAACCAGAGAGGTGGTGTTCTGACAGTCAGTAGAGATCTGAACCAGAGAGGTGGTGTTCTGTCAGTCAGTAGAGATCTGAACCAGAGAGGTGGTGTTCTGACAGTCAGTAGAGATCTGAACCAGAGAGGAGGTGGTCTGTCAGTCAGTAGAGATCTGAACCAGAGAGGTGGTGTTCTGACAGTCAGTAGAGATCTGAACCAGAGAGGTGGTGTTCTGACAGTCAGTAGAGATCTGAACCAGAGAGGTGGTGTTCTGTCAGACAGTCAGTAGAGATCTGAACCAGAGAGGTGGTGTTCTGTCAGACAGTCAGTAGAGATCTGAACCAGAGAGGTGGTGTTCTGTCAGACAGTCAGTAGAGATCTGAACCAGAGAGGTGGTGTTCTGACAGACAGTCAGTAGAGATCTGAACCAGAGAGGTGGTGTTCTGACAGACAGACAGTAGATATCTGAACCAGAGAGGTGGTGTTCTGACAGACAGTCAGTAGAGATCTGAACCAGAGAGGTGGTGTTCTGACAGACAGTCAGTAGAGATCTGAACCAGAGAGGTGGTGTTCTGACAGACAGTCAGTAGAGATCTGAACCAGAGAGGTGGTGTTCAGACAGTCAGTAGAGATCTGAACCAGAGAGGTGGTGTTCAGACAGTCAGTAGAGATCTGAACCAGAGAGTTGGTGTTCTGTCAGACAGTCAGTAGAGATCTGAACCAGAGAGGCGGTGTTCAGACAGTCAGTAGAGATCTGAACCAGGGAGGTGGTGTTCTGTCAGACAGTCAGTAGAGATCTGAACCAGAGAGGTGGTGTTCTGTCAGACAGTCAGTAGAGATCGGAACCAGAGAGGTGGTGTTCTGACAGTCAGTAGAGATCTGAACCAGAGAGGCGGTGTTCAGACAGTCAGTAGAGATCTGAACCAGAGAGGTGGTGTTCTGACAGTCAGTCAGTAGAGATCTGAACCAGAGAGGTGGTGTTCTGTCAGACAGTCAGTAGAGATCGGAACCAGAGAGGTGGTGTTCTGACAGACAGTCAGTAGAGATCTGAACCAGAGAGGTGGTGTTCTGACAGACAGTCAGTAGAGATCTGAACCAGAGAGGTGGTGTTCTGTCAGACAGTCAGTAGAGATCTGAACCAGAGAGGTGCTGTTCTGTCAGACAGTCAGTAGAGATCTGAACCAGAGGTGGTGTTCAGACAGTCAGTAGAGATCTGAACCAGAGAGGTGGTGTTCAGACAGTCAGTAGAGATCTGAACCAGAGAGGTGGTGTTCTGTCAGACAGTCAGTAGAGATCTGAACCAGAGAGGTGGTGTTCTGTCAGACAGTCAGTAGAGATCTGAACCAGAGAGGTGGTGTTCTGACAGACAGTCAGTAGAGATCTGAACCAGAGAGGTGATGTTCTGACAGACAGTCAGTAGAGATCTCAACCAGAGAGGTGGTGTTCTGTCAGACAGTCAGTAGAGATCTGAACCAGAGAGGTGGTGTTCTGACAGACAGTCAGTAGAGATCTGAACCAGAGAGGTGGTGTTCTGACAGACAGACAGTCAGTAGAGATCTGAACCAGAGAGGTGGTGTTCTGACAGTCAGTCAGTAGAGATCTGAACCAGAGAGGTGGTGTTCTGACAGACAGTCAGTAGAGATCTGAACCAGAGAGGTGGTGTTCTGACAGACAGTCAGTAGAGATCTGAACCAGAGAGGTGCTGTTCTGTCAGACAGTCAGTAGAGATCTGAACCAGAGAGGTGGTGTTCTGACAGTCAGTAGAGATCTGAACCAGAGAGGTGGTGTTCTGTCAGTCAGTAGAGATCTGAACCAGAGAGGTGGTGTTCTGACAGACAGTCAGTAGAGATCTGAACCAGAGAGGTGCTGTTCTGTCAGACAGTCAGTAGAGATCTGAACCAGAGAGGTGGTGTTCTGACAGACAGTCAGTAGAGATCTGAACCAGAGAGGTGGTGTTCTGACAGACAGTCAGTAGAGATCTGAACCAGAGAGGTGGTGTTCTGACACAGTCAGTAGAGATCTGAACCAGAGAGGTGGTGTTCTGACAGACAGTCAGTAGAGATCTGAACCAGAGAGGTGGTGTTCTGTCAGACAGTCAGTAGAGATCTGAACCAGAGAGGTGGTGTTCTGACAGTCAGTAGAGATCTGAACCAGAGAGGTGGTGTTCTGACAGACAGTCAGTAGAGATCTGAACCAGAGAGGTGGTGTTCTGACAGACAGACAGTAGAGATCTGAACCAGAGAGGTGGTGTTCTGTCAGACAGTCAGTAGAGATCTGAACCAGAGAGGTGGTGTTCTGTCAGACAGTCAGTAGAGATCTGAACCAGAGAGGTGGTGTTCTGTCAGACAGTCAGTAGAGATCTGAACCAGAGAGGTGGTGTTCTGACAGACAGTCAGTAGAGATCTGAACCAGAGAGGTGGTGTTCTGACAGACAGTCAGTAGAGATCTGAACCAGAGAGGTGGTGTTCAGACAGTCAGTAGAGATCTGAACCAGAGAGGTGGTGTTCTGACAGACAGACAGTAGAGATCTGAACCAGAGAGGTGGTGTTCTGACAGACAGACAGTAGAGATCTGAACCAGAGAGGTGGTGTTCTGACAGACAGACAGTAGAGATCTGAACCAGAGAGGTGGTGTTCTGACAGACAGTCAGTAGAGATCTGAACCAGAGAGGTGGTGTTCTGACAGTCAGTAGAGATCTGAACCAGAGAGGTGGTGTTCTGACAGACAGACAGTAGAGATCTGAACCAGAGAGGTGGTGTTCTGACAGACAGTCAGTAGAGATCTGAACCAGAGAGGTGGTTTTCTGACAGTCAGTAGAGATCTGAACCAGAGAGGTGGTGTTCTGACAGACAGTCAGTAGAGATCTGAACCAGAGAGGTGGTGTTCTGTCAGACAGTCAGTAGAGATCTGAACCAGAGAGGTGGTGTTCTGACAGTCAGTAGAGATCTGAACCAGAGAGGTGGTGTTCAGACAGTCAGTAGAGATCTGAACCAGAGAGGTGGTGTTCAGACAGTCAGTAGAGATCTGAACCAGAGAGGTGGTGTTCTGACAGTCAGTAGAGATCTGAACCAGAGAGGTGGTGTTCTGTCAGACAGTCAGTAGAGATCTGAACCAGAGAGGTGGTGTTCTGACAGTCAGTAGAGATCGGAACCAGAGAGGTGGTGTTCTGACAGTCAGTAGAGATCTGAACCAGAGAGGTGGTGTTCAGACAGTCAGTAGAGATCTGAACCAGAGAGGTGGTGTTCTGACAGTCAGTAGAGATCTGAACCAGAGAGGTGGTGTTCTGACAGTCAGTAGAGATCGGAACCAGAGAGGTGGTGTTCTGACAGTCAGTAGAGATCTGAACCAGAGAGGTGGTGTTCTGTCAGACAGTCAGTAGAGATCTGAACCAGAGAGGTGGTGTTCTGACAGACAGTCAGTAGAGATCTGAACCAGGGAGGTGGTGTTCTGACAGACAGTCAGTAGAGATCTGAACCAGAGAGGTGGTGTTCTGACAGACAGTCAGTAGAGATCTGAACCAGAGAGGTGGTGTTCTGACAGACAGTCAGTAGAGATCTGAACCAGAGAGGTGGTGTTCTGTTAGACAGTCAGTAGAGATCGGAACCAGAGAGGTGGTGTTCTGTCAGACAGTCAGTAGAGATCTGAACCAGAGAGGTGGTGTTCTGACAGACAGTCAGTAGAGATCTGAACCAGAGAGGTGGTGTTCTGTCAGACAGTCAGTAGAGATTTTAGCCATTTACTGTCTCTTGCCTTAAAACAAAAAGACGACAAGGCTGAGGTGGAAATGAACCTAAAGTCCCATAGATCATCTGGAATGTCGTGTGTGTGTGTGTGTGTGTGTGTGTGTGTGTGTGTGTGTGTGTGTGTGTGTGTGTGTGTGTGTGTGTGTGTGTGTGTGTGTGTGTGTGTGTGTGTGTGTGTGTGTGTGTGTGTGTGTGTGTGTGTGTGTGTGTGTGTGATTAATATTAATTAGGTCAACACTTACCATCGTTAATGAAGTCTGTGTGTGTGTGTGATTAATATTAATTAGGTCAACACTTACCATCGTTAATGAAGTGTGTGTGTGTGATTTAATATTAATTAGGTCAACACTCTTACCATCATTAATGAATTCTGTCTACAGATGCTAGATGTTTCTCCATCAGAACTGGGACACACATCTTGTTCCCCAGAATGGCATCCTATTCCCTAGTTAGTGCACTACTTTGGCCCTATGTGCCCTGGTTTCTATGTAAATCCTCTGAGTCTCTGTCTGAGTCTCACCCGAGGTTCCTGGCAGGCTGACATTTCCGACGTGGCGCCACATTGATTAGTCTCCATAGGAAAGCTACTATAACCTGCCATGAAGCCACAGCCCTTGAGAGAAGGGCAGTCGTTTTCTCGCCTTTCAGAGAGAGAATGTGTGTGTCTGTATTGATGTGCGTGTTGATGTGGCGTGAGCAGGAACTGGCGATTGGAGAGTGACTAGTTTATTCTCCTCTCTGCTATTAGATGTAAACCAGACTAGTTTATTCTCCTCTCTGCTATTAGATGTAAACCAGACTAGTTTATTCTCCTCTCTGCTGTTAGATGTAAACCAGACTAGTTTATTCTCCTCTTTACTGTTAGATGTAAACCAGACTAGTTTATTCTCCTCTCTACTGTTAGATGTAAACCAGACTAGTTTATTCTCCTCTATGCTGTTAGATGTAAACCAGACTAGTTTATTCTCCTCTCTGCTGTTAGATGTAAACCAGACTAGTTTATTCTCCTCTTTACTGTTAGATGTAAACCAGACTAGTTTATTCTCCTCTCTACTGTTAGATGTAAACCAGACTAGTTTATTCTCCTCTATGCTGTTAGATGTAAACCAGACTAGTTTATTCTCCTCTCTGCTGTTAGATGTAAACCAGACTAGTTTATTCTCCTCTCTACTGTTAGATGTAAACCAGACTAGTTTATTCTCCTCTACTGTTAGATGTAAACCAGACTAGTTTATTCTCCTCTCTGCTGTTAGATGTAA
>NW_026600871.1:0-80000 GCF_029448725.1 Salvelinus fontinalis | reverse complement strand
CTTCCTCCCTCTGTCTATATGTTTACCTGTCCTGTCTCCCTCTGTTTCTCTCTTCCTCCCTCTGTCTATATGTTTACCTGTCCTGTCTCCCTCTGTCTATATGTTTACCTGTCCTGTCTCCCTCTGTTTCTCTCTTCCTCCCTCTGTCTATATGTTTACCTGTCCTGTCTCCCTCTGTTTCTCTCTTCCTCCCTCTGTCTATATATTTACCTGTCCTGTCTCCCTCTGTTTCTCTCTTCCTCCCTCTGTCTATATGTTTACATGTCCTGTCTCCCTCTGTTTCTCTCTTCCTCCCTCTGTCTATATGTTTACCTGTCCTGTCTCCCTCTGTTTCTCTCTTCCTCCCTCTGTCTATATGTTTACCTGTCCTGTCTCCCTCTGTTTCTCTCTTCCTCCCTCTGTCTATATGTTTACCTGTCCTGTCTCCCTCTGTTTCTCTCTTCCTCCCTCTGTCTATATGTTTACCTGTCCTGTCTCCCTCTGTCTATATGTTTACCTGTCCTGTCTCCCTCTGTTTCCCTCTTCCTCCCTCTGTCTATATGTTTACCTGTCCTGTCTCCCTCTGTTTCTCTCTTCCTCCCTCTGTCTATATGTTTACCTGTCCTGTCTCCCTCTGTCTATATGTTTACCTGTCCTGTCTCCCTCTGTTTCTCTCTTCCTCCCTCTGTCTATATATTTACCTGTCCTGTCTCCCTCTGTTTCTCTCTTCCTCCCTCTGTCTATATGTTTACCTGTCCTGTCTCCCTCTGTTTCTCTCTTCCTCCCTCTGTCTATATGTTTACCTGTCCTGTCTCCCTCTGTTTCTCTCTTCCTCCCTCTGTCTATATGTTTACCTGTCATGTCCTGTCTCCCTCTGTCTATATGTTTACCTGTCCTGTCTCCCTCTGTTTCTCTCTTCCTCCCTCTGTCTATATGTTTACCTGTCCTGTCTCCCTCTGTTTCTCTCTTCCTCCCTCTGTCTATATGTTGACCTGTCATGTCCTGTCTCCCTCTGTTTCTCTCTTCCTCCCTCTGTCTATATGTTTACCTGTCCTGTCTCCCTCTGTTTCTCTCTTCCTCCCTCTGTCTATATGTTTACCTGTCCTGTCTCCCTCTGTTTCCCTCTTCCTCCCTCTGTCTATATATTTACCTGTCCTGTCTCCCTCTGTTTCTCTCTTCCTCCCTCTGTCTATATGTTTACCTGTCCTGTCTCCCTCTGTTTCTCTCTTCCTCCCTCTGTCTATATGTTTACCTGTCCTGTCTCCCTCTGTTTCTCTCTCTTCCTCCCTCTGTCTATATGTTTACCTGTCCTGTCTCCCTCTGTCTATATGTTTACCTGTCCTGTCTCCCTCTGTTTCTCTCTTCCTCCCTCTGTCTATATGTTTACCTGTCCTGTCTCCCTCTGTTTCTCTCTTCCTCCCTCTGTCTATATGTTTACCTGTCCTGTCTCCCTCTGTCTATATGTTTACCTGTCCTGTCTCCCTCTGTTTCTCTCTTCCTCCCTCTGTCTATATGTTTACCTGTCCTGTCTCCCTCTGTTTCTCTCTTCCTCCCTCTGTCTATATGTTTACCTGTCCTGTCTCCCTCTGTTTCTCTCTTCCTCCCTCTGTCTATATGTTTACCTGTCCTGTCTCCCTCTGTTTCTCTCTTCCTCCCTCTGTCTATATGTTTACCTGTCCTGTCTCCCTCTGTTTCTCTCTTCCTCCCTCTGTCTATATGTTTACCTGTCCTGTCTCCCTCTGTTTCTCTCTTCCTCCCTCTGTCTATATGTTTACCTGTCCTGTCTCCCTCTGTTTCTCTCTTCCTCCCTCTGTCTATATGTTTACCTGTCCTGTCTCCCTCTGTCTATATGTTTACCTGTCCTGTCTCCCTCTGTTTCTCTCTTCCTCCCTCTGTCTATATGTTTACCTGTCCTGTCTCCCTCTGTTTCTCTCTTCCTCCCTCTGTCTATATATTTACCTGTCCTGTCTCCCTCTGTCTATATGTTTACCTGTCCTGTCTCCCTCTGTTTCTCTCTTCCTCCCTCTGTCTATATGTTTACCTGTCCTGTCTCCCTCTGTTTCTCTCTTCCTCCCTCTGTCTATATATTTACCTGTCCTGTCTCCCTCTGTTTCTCTCTTCCTCCCTCTGTCTATATGTTTACATGTCCTGTCTCCCTCTGTTTCTCTCTTCCTCCCTCTGTCTATATATTTACCTGTCCTGTCTCCCTCTGTTTCTCTCTTCCTCCCTCTGTCTATATGTTTACCTGTCCTGTCTCCCTCTGTTTCTCTCTCTTCCTCCCTCTGTCTATATGTTTACCTGTCCTGTCTCCCTCTGTTTCTCTCTTCCTCCCTCTGTCTATATGTTTACCTGTCCTGTCTCCCTCTGTCTATATGTTTACCTGTCCTGTCTCCCTCTGTTTCTCTCTCTTCCTCCCTCTGTCTATATGTTTACCTGTCCTGTCTCCCTCTGTCTATATGTTTACCTGTCCTGTCTCCCTCTGTTTCTCTCTTCCTCCCTCTGTCTATATGTTTACCTGTCCTGTCTCCCTCTGTTTCTCTCTTCCTCCCTCTGTCTATATGTTTACCTGTCCTGTCTCCCTCTGTCTATATGTTTACCTGTCCTGTCTCCCTCTGTTTCTCTCTTCCTCCCTCTGTCTATATGTTTACCTGTCCTGTCTCCCTCTGTTTCTCTCTTCCTCCCTCTGTCTATATGTTTACCTGTCCTGTCTCCCTCTGTTTCTCTCTTCCTCCCTCTGTCTATATGTTTACCTGTCCTGTCTCCCTCTGTTTCTCTCTTCCTCCCTCTGTCTATATGTTTACCTGTCCTGTCTCCCTCTGTTTCTCTCTTCCTCCCTCTGTCTATATATTTACCTGTCCTGTCTCCCTCTGTTTCTCTCTTCCTCCCTCTGTCTATATATTTACCTGTCCTGTCTCCCTCTGTTTCTCTCTTCCTCCCTCTGTCTATATGTTTACCTGTCCTGTCTCCCTCTGTTTCTCTCTTCCTCCCTCTGTCTATATGTTTACCTGTCCTGTCTCCCTCTGTTTCTCTCTTCCTCCCTCTGTCTGTATGTTTACCTGTCCTGTCTCCCTCTGTTTCTCTCTTCCTCCCTCTGTCTATACGTTTACCTGTCATGTCCTGTCTCTTAACCCTCTGTTTCTCTCTTCCACAGACATGCAGAGCTCTGAGCATCTCTAACAGGCAGCACTCTGTGGAACCATGGACTGTTCTGAGTCCCAGTCCCAGTCCCAGGGTGACGGCGAGAAAGCTCTGGTGAGTACACCCCTCCTCTCTTAGGCAGGGAATTGTCACCTCACAACTCGAAGGAGCATCACGTCCCTTTTGTCTGGACTGAGGTCTATTAGCTCTGGGCTTCTTGTCTTGTAAAGCCCAGTTATAAAGCCTTCGTCTTATTCTGCTGCTCATGGTCCTGGATGTCTTCCTCATTGGTGGCTTTGTCTTATGTAATGTCCTTATCAGTGATGATGACAGGGGTGTGTTCAGTTCAGGGCTCTGTGTCTGAATGATGGCCTACGGTGCTCATGTTCCTAGCCTGCTTTGACAGTCCCACACTGAGTCACGGTTTCAGACACTTATGCCGGACATTAAAGGTCACTTAGCCTCTCACTTTCATGCCTCGTGGGAATGCCAACAGCAGAGAGAGAGGAATATGAAGAGGTGAACGAATGATGAAGACGAAAACCTGGAGAAGATCAAACCTGTCTAGTCCTTTCGCATACACACCATGTCCACATACACGCTACACACCATGTCCACATACACACTACACACCATGTCCACACTACACACCATTTCCACATACACACTACACACCATGTCCACACACACACTACACACCATGTCCACACTATACACCATGTCCACATACACACCATGTCCACGTATACACCATGTCCACGTATACACCATGTCCACGTATACACCATGTCCACGTACACACCATGTCCACGTACACACCATGTCCACATACACACTACACACCATGTCTACGTACACACCATGTCCACATACACACTACACACCATGTCCACGTACACACCATGTCCACATACACACTACACACCATGTCCACGTACACACTACACACCATGTCCACGTACACACTACACACCATGTCCACGTACACACTACACACCATGTCCACGTACACACCATGTCCACATAAACACTACACACCATGTCTACGTACACACCATGTCCACATACACACTACACACCATGTCCACGTACACACCATGTCCACATACACACTACACACCATGTCCACGTACATACCATGTCCACATACACACTACACACCATGTCCACGTACACACCATGTCCACATACACACTACACACCATGTCCACATACACACCATGTCCACATACACACATTGTCCACGTACACACTACACACCATGTCCACGTACACACTACACACCATGTCCACGTACACACTACACACCATGTCCACGTACACACTACACACCATGTCCACGTACACACTACACACCATGTCCACGTACACACTACACACCATGTCCACGTACACACTACACACCATGTCCACGTACACACTACACACCATGTCCACGTACACACTACACACCATGTCCACGTACACACTACACACCATGTCCACGTACACACTACACACCATGTCCACGTACACACTACACACCATGTCCACGTACACACCATGTCCACATAAACACTACACACCATGTCCACGTACACACTACACACCATGTCCACGTACACACCATGTCCACATAAACACTACACACCATGTCCACGTACACACTACACACCATGTCCACACTACACACCATGTCCACACTACACACTACACACCATGTCCACATACACACTACACACCATGTCCACGTACACACCATGTCCACATACACACTACACACCATGTCCACGTACACACTACACACCATGTCCACGTACACACCATGTCCACATACACACTACACACCATGTCCACATACACACCATGTCCACGTACACACTACACACCATGTCCACGTACACACTACACACCATGTCCACGTACACACTACACACCATGTCCACGTACACACTACACACCATGTCCACGTACACACTGCACACCATGTCCACGTACACACTACACACCATGTCCACATACACACCATGTCCACATACACACT
This sequence comes from Salvelinus fontinalis, assembly GCF_029448725.1. Classification (NCBI taxonomy): domain Eukaryota; kingdom Metazoa; phylum Chordata; class Actinopteri; order Salmoniformes; family Salmonidae; genus Salvelinus; species Salvelinus fontinalis. The sequence continues at coordinate 74,860 of NW_026600871.1, read as the reverse complement.
ACACACCATGTCCACATACACACTACACACCATGTCCACGTACACACCATGTCCACGTACACACCATGTCCACGTACACACTACACACCATGTCCACGTACACACTACACACCATGTCCACGTACACACTACACACCATGTCCACATACACACCATGTCCACATACACACTACACACCATGTCCACATACACACTACACACCATGTCCACATACACACTACACACCATGTCCACATACACACTACACACCATGTCCACGTACACACCATGTCCACGTACACACCATGTCCACGTACACACTACACACCATGTCCACGTACACACTACACACCATGTCCACGTACACACTACACACCATGTCCACATACACACTACACACCATGTCCACGTACACACTACACACCATGTCCACGTACACACTACACACCATGTCCACGTACACACTACACACCATGTCCACGTACACACCATGTCCACGTACACACCATGTCCACGTACACACCATGTCCACGTACACACTACACACCATGTCCACGTACACACTACACACCATGTCCACGTACACACCATGTCCGCGTACACACTACACACCATGTCCACGTACACACCATGTCCACGTACACACCATGTCCACGTACACACCATGTCCACATACACACCATGTCCACGTACACACCATGTCCACGTACACACTACACACCATGTCCACGTACACACCATGTCCACGTACACACTACACACCATGTCCACGTACACACCGTGTCCACATACACACTACACACCATGTCCACATACACACTACACACCATGTCCACATACACACTACACACCATGTCCCCCCCTCCTCCTGCTGTGTGTATTGTGTACCTTCACACTCCACAGACACCAACCCCCCCCCCTCCTCCTGCTGTGTGTATTGTGTACCTTCACACTCCACAGACACCAACCCCACCCCACCCCTCCTCCTGCTGTGTGTATTGTGTACCTTCACACTCCACAGACACCAACCCCCCCCCTCCTCCTGCTGTGTGTATTGTGTACCTTCACACTCCACAGACACCAACCCCCCCCCCCCCCTCCTCCTGCTGTGTGTATTGTGTACCTTCACACTCCACAGACACCAACCCCCCCCCCCCCTCCTCCTGCTGTGTGTATTGTGTACCTTCACACTCCACAGACACCAACCCCCCCCCCCCCCCTCCTCCTGCTATGTGTATTGTGTACCTTCACACTCCACAGACACCAACCCCCCCCTCCTCCTGCTGTGTGTATTGTGTACCTTCACACTCCACAGACACCAACCCCCCCCTCCTCCTGCTGTGTGTATTGTGTACCTTCACACTCCACAGACACCCCCCCCCTCCTCCTGCTGTGTGTATTGTGTACCTTCACACTCCACAGACACCACCCCCCCTCCTCCTGCTGTGTGTATTGTGTTCCTTCACTCTCCACAGACACCAACCCCCCTCCTCCTGCTGTGTGTATTGTGTACCTTCACACTCCACAGACACCAACCCCCCCCCCCCCCTCCTCCTGCTGTGTGTATTGTGTACCTTCACACTCCACAGACACCACCCCCCCTCCTCCTGCTGTGTGTATTGTGTACCTTCACTCTCCACAGACACCAACCCACCCCCCCTCCTCCTGCTGTGTGTACTGTGCAGCCTGCTACAATAAGTGAGTCATTATTAGTGGATGTTGTTAATGGTTCTGTTTACATAAAAGGTCATTTTCAACGACAGATCAGTGATCTGAATTCATTAGATTATTGCTGACTGTTTGAAATGCAGTGTATTGACCTTTAATTGTGCAACAAGGCTTATCTAGAGAGAACGTTTAAAATATCGAGATATATATCGGGAATCGCCCATACACTTAAAAATATATATTTGTAATGAATTTTAGGCCTTATCGCTCAGACCTAAGCCTTCTGCTATTGGAGAAGCAGTATCTCAACTTAATCATAATCCTCATTGGCTTTTCTTGCAGCAAGTAACTCCAGATGAGTGCTGTGATGACAGAACAGTCTCTGCTCAGGGGTTTCACACACTGGCATCAGTGGGATTATACAGTAACAGGACAAAGACCCTGTCTGAGCCTCCCGAGTGGCGCAGCGGTCCAAGGCGCTGGAGGCGTCAATACAGATCCGGGTTCCATCCCGGGCTGTGTTGCGACCGGGGGACTCATGAGGCGGCACACAATTGTCCCAGCATCGTCCGGGATAAGTGAGGGTTTGGCCGGCTGGGATGTCCTCGTCCCATCGCGCTCTAGCAACTCCTTGTGGCGGCCGGGCGCCTGCAAGCTGACTTCGGTCGCCAGCTCTCCCCAATCCGTACGGGAGTTGCAGCGATGGGACAAGACTGTAACTACCGAAATTGGGGAGAAAAAGGTGTAAAAAGTACCCCTCCCCTCCAAAAAGACCCTGTCATCGTCCCAAATGACACCCTATTCCCGATGGTGCAGTACTTTAGACCAGAACCCTATGGGCCAAAGTAGTGCACTATATAGGGAATAGGGTGCCATTTGGGGCAGATATCCTTTATATTCCTCTCAGCTAATGAGGGAGCAGGTTAGACTTTAATTGTTGGAATATTTCAGTGTGGGAGTTTCTCTGAATGGTCTCCCGAGACTGCGATGCTGACCAAGTGCGTTCCTACGGTCCACAAATGACGAGCTGCTGTTGTGGCATGACTGCACCAGACTCCCCAGCGGGTTTATTGTGGTTGGTGGTTCTTGCTGTTGTTTACTGAAACATGGGGTGATTAGCAGCAAACACAAAGATCAGGGTAGCTGGGATTGTCTCCAACAACAGACTGTCCCAAATGATCTGCACAGTAAGGAACAGTTTATTGAAGGCTTTCAGTGGTCTGGGCTGGAGTCCAGGTTCTGACAGACCACTTCCAGCATCCTCTATTAGGTTGGTTCTCTTAGTCACTTATACTAGACCTGCCTTTGGAACACACACACACACACACACACACACACACACACACACACACACACACACACACACACACACACACACACACACACACACACACACACACACACACACACACACATACACACACACATACACACATACATACATACATACATACATACATACATACATACATAATGCAGTAAATTGTGCAGGTTGAGTAATAGAGGTCTTCCCGGGATGGTGAACAGAAGAAACAACAACAATAACAATGAAAGGCCTATATTGATGTCTCTTCCCTGGTTGACAACAGGTCTAATTCTACAGTTATATAGGACACAACACAGCCCTAATTGATTGGTTGACAACAGATCTAATTCTACAGTTATATAGGACACAACACAGGCCTAGTTGATTGGTTGACAACGGATCTAATTCTACAGTTATATAGGACACAACACAGGCCTAATTGATTGGTTGACAACAGATCTAATTCTACAGTTATATAGGACACAACACAGCCCTAATTGATTGGTTGACAACAGGTCTAATTCTACAGTTATATAGGACACAACACAGCCCTAATTGATTGGTTGACAACAGATCTAATTCTACAGTTATATAGAACACAACACAGCCCTAATTGATTGGTTGACAACAGATCTAATTCTACAGTTATATAGAACACAACACAGCCCTAATTGATTGGTTGACAACAGATCTAATTCTACAGTTATATAGGACACAACACAGCCCTAATTGATTGAATGTCTCTCAGACTAGGGATGCCTCCCAAATGGTGCCCTGTCCCCTATATAGGGTAGTGCACTAGTTTAGACATGCTCTCTCTGGGCCCAGGTCAAAAGTATGTAGGGAATAAGCCTGGTGTGGGCTGTCTCATGCTCTCCTAAAACATTCTCTGTGAACTACAGTCATTCTCCCAGGCTTAGGCCCTTCTTTAGGAGCTGTATGTCAATGCCCCCCCCCCCCCCCCCCCCATATTAGCAGAACATTGAGTTTCCTGTGCGCTTCGTAGCACTAAGATCATTTAAGTCCATTGTAGGCAATGGATGAAAGACCATCTTAGTGACTCCAAGCTTTGGGTGAACAGTTCAGTAGATACCTGTTCCTACACTGCTGAGAGGTAGTCACTGTTAAGATAACACTGCTGAGAGGTAGTCACTGGTAAGATAACACTGCTGAGAGGTAGTCACTGGTAAGATAACACTGCTGAGAGGTAGTCACTGGTAAGATAACACTGCTGAGAGGTAGTCACTGGTAAGATAACACTGCTGAGAGGTAGTCACTGGTAAGGTGTCACTGCTGAGAGGTAGTCACTGGTAAGGTAACACTGCTGAGAGGTAGTCACTGGTAAGGTGTCACTGGTAAGGTAACACTGCTGAGAGGTAGTCACTGGTAAGGTAACACTGCTGAGAGGTAGTCACTGGTAAGATAACACTGCTGAGAGGTAGTCACTGGTAAGGTAACACTGCTGAGAGGTAGTCACTGGTAAGGTAACACTGCTGAGAGGTAGTCACTGGTAAGGGAAGGTACTCACACCAGGCATCCCACAATAACCACTGGTCTGTTTAAGAAGCTGACAGGTTTAGTTTTGTTCCTGTATTTCACGGGAATTTTCACAAGTTCACTTAACTGAGGTCCTGAGGTTCTGGGCGTGTGCTTGTACGCCTTTGTGTGTCAGTACGAGTGATGTGAGGCCTTCTGGTTTGTTTAGGTCTTAACCCTTTACTGGTCGGACAATAGCGTAAATGCCAGTATCCCGTTTCCATGGACCTAGTGCATCAGACAGTCTGGATGTGTCCCATTTAGGGTGCCATTTGGGACGCAGATTCCCTGTCAGTCCATCAACTGTAATTATGATGAAGTTGGTGCTGTGCTGGTCTGCTCTGCTCGACTAATGGTATCTGGACTCATCTCAGTTGAGCTGGTGGAGTCCTCTAGACTAATGGTATCTGGACTCATCTCAGTTGGGCTGATAGTCCTCTAGACTAATGGTATCTGGACTCATCTCAGTTGGGCTGGTGGAGTCCTCTAGACTAATAGTATCTGGACTCATCTCAGTTGAGCTGGTGGAGTCCTCTAGACTAATGGTATCTGGACTCATCTCAGTTGGGCTGGTGGAGTCCTCTAGACTAATAGTATCTGAACTCATCTCAGTTGGGCTGGTGGAGTCCTCTAGACTAATGGAATCTGGACTCATCTCAGTTGGGCTGATAGTCCTCTAGACTAATGGTATCTGGACTCATCTCAGTTGGGCTGGTGGAGTCCTCTAGACTAATGGTATCTGGACTCATCTCAGTTGGGCTGATAGTCCTCTAGACTAATGGAATCTGGACTCATCTCAGTTGGGCTGATAGTCCTCTAGACTAATAGTATCTGGACTCATCTCAGTTGGGCTGATAGTCCTCTAGACTAATGGAATCTGGACTCATCTCAGTTGGGCTGGTGGAGTCCTCTAGACTAATGGTATCTGGACTCATCTCAGTTGGGCTGATAGTCCTCTAGACTAATGGAATCTGGACTCATCTCAGTTGGGCTGGTGGAGTCCTCTAGACTAATAGTATCTGGACTCATCTCAGTTGGGCTGGTGGAGTCCTCTAGACTAATGGTATCTGGACTCATCTCAGTTGGGCTGGTGGAGTCCTCTAGACTAATGGTATCTGGACTCATCTCAGTTGGGCTGATAGTCCTCTAGACTAATGGTATCTGGACTCATCTCAGTTGGGCTGGTGGAGTCCTCTAGACTAATGGTATCTGGACTCATCTCAGTTGGGCTGATAGTCCTCTAGACTAATGGAATCTGGACTCATCTCAGTTGGGCTGGTGGAGTCCTCTAGACTAATAGTATCTGGACTTATCTCAGTTGGGCTGGTGGAGTCCTCTAGACTAATGGAATCTGGACTCATCTCAGTTGGGCTGGTGGAGTCCTCTAGACTAATGGTATCTGGACTCATCTCAGTTGGGCTGATAGTCCTCTAGACTAATAGTATCTGGACTCATCTCAGTTGGGCTGATAGTCCTCTAGACTAATGGTATCTGGACTCATGTCAGTTGGGCTGATAGTCCTCTAGACTAATGGTATCTGGACTCATCTCAGTTGGGCTGGTGGAGTCCTCTAGACTAATGGAATCTGGACTCATCTCAGTTGGGCTGGTGGAGTCCTCTGGACTAATGGAATCTGGACTCATCTCAGTTGGCCTGATAGTCCTCTAGACTAATAGTATCTGGACTCATCTCAGTTGGGCTGGTGGAGTCCTCTAGACTAATGGTATCTGGACTCATCTCAGTTGGGCTGGTGGAGTCCTCTAGACTAATAGTATCTGGACTCATCTCAGTTGGGCTGGTGGAGTCCTCTAGACTAATAGAATCTGGACTCATCTCAGTTGGGCTGATAGTCCTCTAGACTAATGGTATCTGGACTCATCTCAGTTGGGCTGGTGGAGTCCTCTAGACTAATGGTATCTGGACTCATCTCAGTTGGGCTGATAGTCCTCTAGACTAATGGAATCTGGACTCATCTCAGTTGGGCTGGTGGAGTCCTCTAGACTAATAGTATCTGGACTTATCTCAGTTGGGCTGGTGGAGTCCTCTAGACTAATGGAATCTGGACTCATCTCAGTTGGGCTGGTGGAGTCCTCTAGACTAATGGAATCTGGACTCATCTCAGTTGGGCTGATAGTCCTCTAGACTAATGGAATCTGGACTCATCTCAGTTGGGCTGGTGGAGTCCTCTAGACTAATAGTATCTGGACTCATCTCAGTTGGGCTGGTGGAGTCCTCTAGACTAATGGTATCTGGACTCATCTCAGTTGGGCTGGTGGAGTCCTCTAGACTAATGGTATCTGGACTCATCTCAGTTGGGCTGATAGTCCTCTAGACTAATGGTATCTGGACTCATCTCAGTTGGGCTGGTGGAGTCCTCTAGACTAATGGTATCTGGACTCATCTCAGTTGGGCTGATAGTCCTCTAGACTAATGGAATCTGGACTCATCTCAGTTGGGCTGGTGGAGTCCTCTAGACTAATAGTATCTGGACTCATCTCAGTTGAGCTGGTGGAGTCCTCTAGACTAATGGAATCTGGACTCATCTCAGTTGGGCTGGTGGAGTCCTCTAGACTAATGGTATCTGGACTCATCTCAGTTGGGCTGGTGGAGTCCTCTAGACTAATAGTATCTGGACTCATCTCAGTTGGGCTGATAGTCCTCTAGACTAATGGTATCTGGACTCATGTCAGTTGGGCTGATAGTCCTCTAGACTAATGGTATCTGGACTCATCTCAGTTGGGCTGGTGGAGTCCTCTAGACTAATGGAATCTGGACTCATCTCAGTTGGGCTGGTGGAGTCCTCTGGACTAATGGAATCTGGACTCATCTCAGTTGGCCTGATAGTCCTCTAGACTAATAGTATCTGGACTCATCTCAGTTGGGCTGGTGGAGTCCTCTAGACTAATGGTATCTGGACTCATCTCAGTTGGGCTGGTGGAGTCCTCTAGACTAATAGTATCTGGACTCATCTCAGTTGGGCTGGTGGAGTCCTCTAGACTAATAGAATCTGGACTCATCTCAGTTGGGCTGATAGTCCTCTAGACTAATGGTATCTGGACTCATCTCAGTTGGGCTGGTGGAGTCCTCTAGACTAATGGTATCTGGACTCATCTCAGTTGGGCTGATAGTCCTCTAGACTAATGGAATCTGGACTCATCTCAGTTGGGCTGGTGGAGTCCTCTAGACTAATAGTATCTGGACTTATCTCAGTTGGGCTGGTGGAGTCCTCTAGACTAATGGAATCTGGACTCATCTCAGTTGGGCTGGTGGAGTCCTCTAGACTAATGGAATCTGGACTCATCTCAGTTGGGCTGATAGTCCTCTAGACTAATGGAATCTGGACTCATCTCAGTTGGGCTGGTGGAGTCCTCTAGACTAATAGTATCTGGACTCATCTCAGTTGGGCTGGTGGAGTCCTCTAGACTAATGGTATCTGGACTCATCTCAGTTGGGCTGGTGGAGTCCTCTAGACTAATGGTATCTGGACTCATCTCAGTTGGGCTGATAGTCCTCTAGACTAATGGTATCTGGACTCATCTCAGTTGGGCTGGTGGAGTCCTCTAGACTAATGGTATCTGGACTCATCTCAGTTGGGCTGGTGGAGTCCTCTAGACTAATGGAATCTGGACTCATCTCAGTTGGGCTGGTGGAGTCCTCTAGACTAATAGTATCTGGACTTATCTCAGTTGGGCTGGTGGAGTCCTCTAGACTAATGGAATCTGGACTCATCTCAGTTGGGCTGGTGGAGTCCTCTAGACTAATGGTATCTGGACTCATCTCAGTTGGGCTGATAGTCCTCTAGACTAATAGTATCTGGACTCATCTCAGTTGGGCTGATAGTCCTCTAGACTAATGGTATCTGGACTCATGTCAGTTGGGCTGATAGTCCTCTAGACTAATGGTATCTGGACTCATCTCAGTTGGGCTGGTGGAGTCCTCTAGACTAATGGAATCTGGACTCATCTCAGTTGGGCTGGTGGAGTCCTCTGGACTAATGGAATCTGGACTCATCTCAGTTGGCCTGATAGTCCTCTAGACTAATAGTATCTGGACTCATCTCAGTTGGGCTGGTGGAGTCCTCTAGACTAATGGTATCTGGACTCATCTCAGTTGGGCTGGTGGAGTCCTCTAGACTAATAGTATCTGGACTCATCTCAGTTGGGCTGGTGGAGTCCTCTAGACTAATAGAATCTGGACTCATCTCAGTTGGGCTGATAGTCCTCTAGACTAATGGAATCTGGACTCATCTCAGTTGGGCTGGTGGAGTCCTCTAGACTAATGGAATCTGGACTTATCTCAGTTGGGCTGGTGGAGTCCTCTAGACTAATGGAATCTGGACTCATCTCAGTTGGGCTGGTGGAGTCCTCTAGACTAATGGAATCTGGACTCATCTCAGTTGGGCTGATAGTCCTCTAGACTAATGGTATCTGGACTCATCTCAGTTGGGCTGGTGGAGTCCTCTAGACTAATGGTATCTGGACTCATCTCAGTTGGGCTGATAGTCCTCTAGACTAATGGAATCTGGACTCATCTCAGTTGGGCTGGTGGAGTCCTCTAGACTAATAGTATCTGGACTCATCTCAGTTGAGCTGGTGGAGTCCTCTAGACTAATGGAATCTGGACTCATCTCAGTTGGGCTGGTGGAGTCCTCTAGACTAATGGTATCTGGACTCATCTCAGTTGGGCTGGTGGAGTCCTCTAGACTAATAGTATCTGGACTCATCTCAGTTGGGCTGATAGTCCTCTAGACTAATGGTATCTGGACTCATGTCAGTTGGGCTGATAGTCCTCTAGACTAATGGTATCTGGACTCATCTCAGTTGGGCTGGTGGAGTCCTCTAGACTAATGGAATCTGGACTCATCTCAGTTGGGCTGGTGGAGTCCTCTGGACTAATGGAATCTGGACTCATCTCAGTTGGCCTGATAGTCCTCTAGACTAATAGTATCTGGACTCATCTCAGTTGGGCTGGTGGAGTCCTCTAGACTAATGGTATCTGGACTCATCTCAGTTGGGCTGGTGGAGTCCTCTAGACTAATAGTATCTGGACTCATCTCAGTTGGGCTGGTGGAGTCCTCTAGACTAATAGAATCTGGACTCATCTCAGTTGGGCTGATAGTCCTCTAGACTAATGGTATCTGGACTCATCTCAGTTGGGCTGGTGGAGTCCTCTAGACTAATGGTATCTGGACTCATCTCAGTTGGGCTGATAGTCCTCTAGACTAATGGAATCTGGACTCATCTCAGTTGGGCTGGTGGAGTCCTCTAGACTAATAGTATCTGGACTTATCTCAGTTGGGCTGGTGGAGTCCTCTAGACTAATGGAATCTGGACTCATCTCAGTTGGGCTGGTGGAGTCCTCTAGACTAATGGAATCTGGACTCATCTCAGTTGGGCTGATAGTCCTCTAGACTAATGGAATCTGGACTCATCTCAGTTGGGCTGGTGGAGTCCTCTAGACTAATAGTATCTGGACTCATCTCAGTTGGGCTGGTGGAGTCCTCTAGACTAATGGTATCTGGACTCATCTCAGTTGGGCTGGTGGAGTCCTCTAGACTAATGGTATCTGGACTCATCTCAGTTGGGCTGATAGTCCTCTAGACTAATGGTATCTGGACTCATCTCAGTTGGGCTGGTGGAGTCCTCTAGACTAATGGTATCTGGACTCATCTCAGTTGGGCTGATAGTCCTCTAGACTAATGGAATCTGGACTCATCTCAGTTGGGCTGGTGGAGTCCTCTAGACTAATAGTATCTGGACTTATCTCAGTTGGGCTGGTGGAGTCCTCTAGACTAATGGAATCTGGACTCATCTCAGTTGGGCTGGTGGAGTCCTCTAGACTAATGGTATCTGGACTCATCTCAGTTGGGCTGATAGTCCTCTAGACTAATAGTATCTGGACTCATCTCAGTTGGGCTGATAGTCCTCTAGACTAATGGTATCTGGACTCATGTCAGTTGGGCTGATAGTCCTCTAGACTAATGGTATCTGGACTCATCTCAGTTGGGCTGGTGGAGTCCTCTAGACTAATGGAATCTGGACTCATCTCAGTTGGGCTGGTGGAGTCCTCTGGACTAATGGAATCTGGACTCATCTCAGTTGGCCTGATAGTCCTCTAGACTAATAGTATCTGGACTCATCTCAGTTGGGCTGGTGGAGTCCTCTAGACTAATGGTATCTGGACTCATCTCAGTTGGGCTGGTGGAGTCCTCTAGACTAATAGTATCTGGACTCATCTCAGTTGGGCTGGTGGAGTCCTCTAGACTAATAGAATCTGGACTCATCTCAGTTGGGCTGATAGTCCTCTAGACTAATGGTATCTGGACTCATCTCAGTTGGGCTGGTGGAGTCCTCTAGACTAATGGTATCTGGACTCATCTCAGTTGGGCTGATAGTCCTCTAGACTAATGGAATCTGGACTCATCTCAGTTGGGCTGGTGGAGTCCTCTAGACTAATAGTATCTGGACTTATCTCAGTTGGGCTGGTGGAGTCCTCTAGACTAATGGAATCTGGACTCATCTCAGTTGGGCTGGTGGAGTCCTCTAGACTAATGGAATCTGGACTCATCTCAGTTGGGCTGATAGTCCTCTAGACTAATGGAATCTGGACTCATCTCAGTTGGGCTGGTGGAGTCCTCTAGACTAATAGTATCTGGACTCATCTCAGTTGGGCTGGTGGAGTCCTCTAGACTAATGGTATCTGGACTCATCTCAGTTGGGCTGGTGGAGTCCTCTAGACTAATGGTATCTGGACTCATCTCAGTTGGGCTGATAGTCCTCTAGACTAATGGTATCTGGACTCATCTCAGTTGGGCTGGTGGAGTCCTCTAGACTAATGGTATCTGGACTCATCTCAGTTGGGCTGATAGTCCTCTAGACTAATGGAATCTGGACTCATCTCAGTTGGGCAGGTGGAGTCCTCTAGACTAATAGTATCTGGACTTATCTCAGTTGGGCTGGTGGAGTCCTCTAGACTAATGGAATCTGGACTCATCTCAGTTGGGCTGGTGGAGTCCTCTAGACTAATGGAATCTGGACTCATCTCAGTTGGGCTGGTGGAGTCCTCTAGACTAATGGAATCTGGACTCATCTCAGTTGGGCTGGTGGAGTCCTCTAGACTAATGGAATCTGGACTCATCTCAGTTGGGCTGATAGTCCTCTAGACTAATGGTATCTGGACTCATCTCAGTTGGGCTGATAGTCCTCTAGACTAATGGTATCTGGACTCATCTCAGTTGGGCTGATAGTCCTCTAGACCAGGGGTGTCAAAGTCAAATGGACGGAGGGCCAAATAAAAAATTTAGCTACAAGCCGAGGGCCGGACTCTTCGAATGTTCATTGAAAAAATTTTAAATGACGCATATAGTCTAGTGAACCTAATTGAACCTACTGAAAACCTAACAAATATATTCCAATATGATCAGATAAATAAAGCAATATTTTCTTATGGCTCTGTCAGTAATCTTTAATTTTCAACAGACACAAAAGACAAATTTCCTTTATATAAAAATCCCCATAACATGAACATTAAATGAAAGAAACCGGTATTCAAGGCACCATCAGTAGCCTATATTTTCTATTTTAGCAAAAGTGGGCTAAATTTACTTCAAAGAAAAAAACAATAATAGCAATTTTCTATCATCCACTCAACTGAAATATTTTTAAAATATAATTGGATTGAAATACAATAAAATAAAGTGCAAAAATCTATTAATCAAAAACAACACTTTGTTTAAGGAGAAGTAACATGCAGTGAAAACAAATATTAAACTTTAACTTTTAAACTTGAACTGAGTAAAAACTCTAAATATGTGATTGCACAGTAATGTTCACTTGTTTGAGGTTGAGGGTGATACTTGGTGGTGTCCCATCTTTTCCACAAGTTCATCAATGTTCGGGGTAAGGCTCTGAGCTGAGGAAATCCTCAGAATTGAGTGGAGGTGTTCAGCAGTAAGTCGACTTCTGTGTGATGTTTTGTTCAGGTTCATCAAAGAAAACAGTTGTTCACACAGGTATGTGCTGCCAAACATAGACAACGTTTGAGCAGCCTGGATGCGCAGCTGGGGCATTGTGTCGGGGAGGAAACGGGCGAACTCCGCAGCACCCACTGCCGCATATTTTGCCCTCAGTGCATCATTGCATTGGAGGTCAATCAACTCCATTTGGAGGTTTGGTGGTGAGCTTTCCACGTCAACAGCAAATGGGTTACCGAGCAGTTCCAACCTGCTTTTTTGTGCTTCAAAGTCAGCAAATCGGCGTCGAAAGTCAGCGGCAAGCATACCTATTTTATCAGCCAACTGTGCGCTCGGGAACGCACTGGTAGAGAGCTTCTCTTTCATGGTCTGGCAGCTGGGAAAGTGGCTCAAATTTTCTTTCCGCATCTGCGTCTCCCACAGAGTCAGTTTGGTTTTAAATGCCTTCACTGTACTGTACATATCAGAGATGACATGATCCCGACCCTGCAGCTGCAAGTTCATTGCATTCAGATGACTCGTAATGTCACACAGAAAAGCCATTTCACACAGAAACATTTCGTCTCGGAGTTGTGTTGTGTCTTTCCCTTTGCTGTCCAAGAACAGACAAATCTCCTCACGAAGCTCGAAACATCTTTGAAGCACCTTTCCCTGGCTTAGCCATCGCACCTCTGTGTGATAAGGCAAATCACCATGCTCCGTTTCTAACTCCGTCAGAAATGCCTTGAACTGGCGGTGATTCAAACCTTTGGCTCTGATAAAGTTAACTGTGCGCGTGATGATGCTCATTACATGCTCCATTTTCAAGGCTTTACCGCACAACGCTTCCTGGTGTATGATACAATGATAAGCTGTCAGCTCACCTGTCGCGTTTTCCTCTTGCATCTTTTCCCGTATCTTCGCCACCAGTCCGCTCCTGTGTCCACACATCGCAGGTGCTCCGTCGGTTGTCAAACCCACGAGTTTTTCCCAAGGCAGCTCCATCTCATTTACACATCTTGACACCTCTTCATACAAATCATGCCCCGTAGTTGTGCCATGCATAGGACGTAAAGCCAAAGACTCCTCTGTCACGCTTAGGCTGGAGTCCACTCCGCGGATGAAAATTGACAACTGGGCAATGTCAGAAATGTCGGTGCTCTCATCCACAGCCAAGGAATATGCAATGAAATCTTTTCCCTTTTTCACAAGCTGCTCTTTTAGATTGATGGACAACTGGTCTACTCTCTCGGCAATGGTGTTTCTGCTCAGACTCACATTTAAAAAGAGTTGCCTTTTTTCTGGGCAAACTTCGTCACAAACTTTAATCATGCAGTTTTTGATGAAATCCCCCTCCGTAAATGGCGGGCTGATTTAGCGATCTCTTCTGCCAAAATAAAACTGGCCTTGACAGCAGCCTGGCCTTGTGATTTGGCTTTTTTGAACAGAGCCTGTCGAGATTTGAGGCCTCGTTTTAATTCCTCTGCCTTTTGTAGCCTTTGTTCCATGTCCATATTCTTGTTTTTGTCCGCGTGTTTCGTTTCATAATGTCGTCTCAGATTATACTCTTTCAGTACCGCCACACTTTCTCCACACAGAAGACACACAGGTTTTCCAGCTACCTCCGTGAACATATACTCCGACTCCCACCTTGTTTGAAACCCCCGGTTCTCAGTGTCCACCTTCCGTTTTGCCATTTTTGATGGGTATCTGAAAGTTAATTTTACTGTGATGCTGACGACTGCTGTGCCAATAAATATTGAAATGAAGCAGCCTACTGCTCGGTGCGTCACCGTTGCATTGTGGGAAATGTAGTATTGGTGCGTGTAAAAGATCTGCGGGCTGCCGGCTTGCTGCGGTCTGCGGGCCGGTTCTAATAATAAATCAAGATCATCCCAGGGGCCGTAAAAAACCTTCTCGCGGGCCGGATGTGGCCCGCGGGCCTTGACTCTGACATATGTGCTCTAGACTAATGGAATCTGGACTCATCTCAGTTGGGCTGGTGGAGTCCTCTAGACTAATGGAATCTGGACTCATCTCAGTTGGGCTGGTGGAGTCCTCTAGACTAATAGTATCTGGACTCATCTCAGTTGGGCTGGTGGAGTCCTCTAGACTAATGGAATCTGGACTCATCTCAGTTGGGCTGGTGGAGTCCTCTAGACTAATAGAATCGGGACTCATCTCAGTTGGGCGGGTAGAGTCCTATAGACTAATGGAATCTGGGCTCATGTCAGAGACTTTCAAAAGAGAGATGTCACAGAGCGACAGCCGAGGAACCTGCGAGCATCGATAATCAGTGATAGATGAGAAGGGGTTGCAAGAAGCTTCAGAAGATGCCTGGCGGTGCAAACAACCATTTATTTCAGCAAATGTTTTATGATCTGTCGGTTCTCAGTGCTACCGTTCCATTGGCATTAATCTGGAGCTGGGATTGTGCGCTCAGACCAGGCCGGTAAAATGTTACGTTCCTAGGAAACTACAAGTGCTGTAAATTATTTCCTTTGTTGTATATGCTACTTCTTCCTTAACAGGATAGTTCACCCATGTTACAAAGTGTTTATCTGGCCATTGTCTCCAAATGCTAACTTTTTAGCATTTGTGGCACAAAACCCAAAGCAAGTCAATTTTTCCAGTATTTGAATGTTTTATTTGAGGTGAACTATCCCTTTATACATGGTAATTTGAAGTCAGGTTCAGCGGAGTTCTCAGCACAGATGTGTTCTTTAACCTAATTAAAGTGGTTAGTATTATACTGTAAATGAGCCTCTGATCACACGTTGTGGTGAATATGAAATGTTTGTTTGTCTAGAGTTTAGTAGAGGCAGATCTCTGTTCTTCTGTTGTCTCCTCCCTCAGCAGAGTGTGAGAAACCGGCTAGGTTTTGTGGCGGTGCAAATCACTTACTTTCTGCTTAGGCCTAACCCCTCTGCCTGTGTCCCTCTTCACAGGAATCACAACCCTTCTCAACAGGCTAGATTTATACTGTACCAGTATTTTTTTATTTAACTAGGCAAGTCAGTTAAGAAAAAAAATATTATTTACAATGACGGCCTACCCCGGCCAAACCCTAACCCAGACGAAGCTGGACCAATTGTGCACCGCCCTATGGGACTCCCAATCACGGCCGGTTGTGATACTGCCTGGAATTGAACCAGGGTCTGTAGTGACGCCTCTAGCACTGAGACACAGAGCCTTCGACCGCTGCACCACTCAGGAACCCTGACAGTATCTTTGTGCAGGTGGTGAATGAGATTGCATCGCATGCAGTTTTTCTTCACAGTGTTACCTCACTGATCTATATTTTTAGGGGTTGGTTGTGGAAATTTAGCTCGCTAGTGTTTTTGCCACCAAATAAATGTTTTGGAATTTATGCAAATGTTTCTGTCTAGCACCAGTCATTATGCTAGAATTTGCCTTATTGATGTAAAATGACATCTCTGGTACTTTTGAGACTGACTGGGTTCCAACCTGGGTCTCCTGTGCACCACAACATTGTGTTAGCCCACTGAGCTGAAGCCACTAGACTACTGAAGGATGCTGGGAGGTCTTCAAGTTGAGACAGTTATGGTCATTGGAACGGCTTTTAAAGCAGATCACTTTTGGAGCGTTTATGGCCAGACCCAATCTCTGGATGGCGGGTTTCTAAACCGCTCTCAAAACAACCATGTTTTGCTATGTTTGTCCTTGGACGATACTTGCAGCCCGGTCTCAAAGGTACAATTACCTTTCCTGAAATACACCTTGTGGAAGCAAACAGCTATATTACCTAGCATTACTTAGCTGGTGTGGAAGGTCAGCAATAAGCCACTGAAGGAGTGCAAACATCTATTGAAGTGGCTGTCATCCCAACCACTTGTCGGACCCCTCGCTCTCTCACACCTTCTGTTCCTCTCTAGGCACAACCCACGCCAGATACAGGAAGTCATGCAGGCTTGTTGTTTCTATGGATGTATCACAAATGGCACCCTATTCCCTATATAGTGCACTACTTTTGACCAGGGCCCTATGGGATGCAGCCTGTGTCATCATGCCAGCTAGTGTTCAGACTGGCCCTACGTAGAAAAGTTGGAAAACAAAATGTGTCTAATAATAGCTCAGTTTTCTCCCCATGTGATCACAATTAGATTATGTGGAATGTAGATGGTTTTTTGTCTTATGACGCCCCCTGAAAAAATAAGATGCCTCATTCTGTACCATTGGAGTTTAACCCTGACTTTAAAACAGGGCCTTCAGTGTAACCTTGACTTTAAAACAGGGCCTTCAGTGTAACCCTGACTTCAAAACAGGGCTTTCGGTGTAACCCTGACTTTAAAACAGGGCCTTCGGTGTAACCCTGACTTCAAAACAGGGCTTTCGGTGTAACCCTGACTTCAAAACAGGGCCTTCGGTGTAACCCTGACTTCAAAACAGGGCTTTCGGTGTAACCCTGACTTCAAAACAGGGCCTTCGGTGTAACCCTGACTTCAAAACAGGGCTTTCAGTGTAACCCTGACTTCAAAACAGGGCCTTCAGTGTAACCCTGACTTCAAAACAGGGCTTTCGGTGTAACCCTGACTTCAAAACAGGGCTTTCAGTGTAACCCTGACTTCAAAACAGGGCTTTCAGTGTGGTCTTAAGCCCCTGACACCAGGCCACGTTAGGCCCTATGTCTATGCTCCTACTATATGTCTCTTTTCTCCTTGAAATTCCGACCCCCTTTAAAGAATAATAAAATAAAACAGGGCCTTCACCATCCAAGTTCAGCATTCACCATGGGTGAATCTCTTCACCGTACCTCTACCTGCTGCACCCGCTCCTCCAGAGGCTCCTCTAGACCAGACCAAATTAATAGCCTTTCCTTTAACCCAGTTGGCATTCTTCCAAGTTCACTTATTTTTTGGCTTTTTTAGTTGCCCCATTGATCACTTCATTGCTGGCAAATGAAAATGTATCAGGAGAAGAGGAGAGCCACACTGTCTTTGTGAAACCACTTAAGACATCGTCCCCTCATCGTCCCATCTTAACTTGTTTTCTCTGCTGGGTCTTTGACTCAAGCTGTCAGACTAAATGGGGACTAGAGAATGGCCTGTGGTTTGAGGGGAAAGGTTCTAGCTAAGTAGGTTAATGGAAAGAAGCAACCGAGAAAACGGAAGCATTAATGAGGCTGAAGTGAGGCTGAACACCTAGTCGGGCCGGAATAACATGGTGATGGTCTGAGTCGGTTGTTGTGTCTCCATTGGTCGCTCGCAGGGGTGTTGCTTTGGCTATTTGATGGCTGGGGAAATCAGGTGGCCTGCTGGCAGTTATTGGTGCAGAAAGGCTTGGAATGAACAGAGAGACACGGTGTCTGAGACAGTGTTGTTTTGATTTTGTGTGTGTGCAGCAAAACAACCGACAAAAGGGATACATTAGAGAGAATCAGAGTTACTGCGGGAAAACCAAAGGAGCTATTGAGAAAAAGAGAGCTAGCATACACAGGAAGATAAAAGGAGAGAATATACAAGGGGGAGAGAGGGAGGGGTTGTGTGTGTGCAAGAGAGAGCAAATGCTCACCAGGGTAGAGAGGGAGAGGGAGGGACTCGTGCTCTCCAGCACGCTGTCTCTCGTTCCCTCTCCCTCCTCCTCTCCAGTGTGTGTGTGAGAGAGCTCAGTTGTTGGTCGTACCAGGGCTAGTCCTGTCACGCAGCAGCAGCAGCCACGTCACCGCCAGGCAGCCGTCACAAGGTATGCATTTCCTCTCCTCTCTCAGAGCAAAACTAACACGGCCTTTCTGTCAAAGAAACACAAGACAGAACGGTGGGTGGAGGAGGTGGAAGCTTAGCAGAAGCTTTGTGTTGTCTTGGGTTGATAAGTCAGTGGGTGTGTGTCTCTGCTTTCTTTGTTTGCAGTTTGTATGCCACACACCGAGAATTGTAGTTCCACTAGTAATGTAATTATTATTTTGCTACTGAACATGGGGAGTTGAGTTGTTCCACTGTATCTGCTTGTTTGTTGATGACTGTGTGGACACTGACTGCCTTCAGATCACAAACTTGGAAGAGTGCTCAGCTAGCCTAGGCATGCTAGTTTGTGTACCCTGCTAGCATCTGAAGCTGACAGAGATACTGTCCTGTCATCTGGATAGCACAGCTATGCGCTAACACTGTTATCAGTGTTATCTTGTAGCAACGTTAGCATCACTCTGTTCAGTCCATTTCCTTTGTATGCTGTTGGGGAAATGCTGAATGGGGATGGCTGGGCTGAGAACTGATTGCCAAGAAGTTGTGGATTAATCATAGACTGAGCTTCCCTGTGGCTTGTTTACTAGCGAGGGTCATGGAAGCAAGGTAGAAACAGAGAGAGTATTATACCTTACAGAACTATCTATAAGACGAGATACTCCCAGGTACAAAGTATGTGGACCCATGCTTGTCGAACATCTTATTCCCAAAGTCATGGGCGTTAATATAGAGTTGTTCCCCCCCTTTGCTGCTACAACAGCCTCCACTCTTCTGGGAAGCCTTTCCACTAGATGTTGGAATATTGCTGCAGGGACTTGCTTCCGTTCAGCCAAGAGCATTAGTGAGTTCTGGCGCTGATGTTGAGCGATTAGGTCTGGTTCGCAGTCGGCGGTCCAATTCATCCCAAAGTTGTTCGATGGGGTTGAGTTCAGGGCTCTGTGCAGGCCAGTCAAATTCATTCACACGATCTCGACAAACCATTTCTGTATGGACCTCGCTTTGTGTACGGGGGCATTGTCATGCTGAAGTAGGAAAGGGCCATCCCCAAACTGTTGCCACACAGAATCATCTAGAATGTCATTGTATGCTGTAGTGTTAAGATGTCCCTTCACTGGAACTAAAGGCCCTAGCCTGAACCACGAGAAACAGCCCCAGACCATTATTCCTCCTCCACCAAACTTAACAATTAGCACTATGCATTCGTGCAGGTAGCGTTCTCCTGGCATCCGCCAAACCCAGATTAGTCCGTCGGAGTGCCAGATGGTGAAGCGTGATTCATCACTCCAGAGGACGGGTTTCCACTGCTCCAGAGAGCTTTACACCACTCCAGAGAACAGGTTTCCACTGCTCCAGAGAGCTTTACACTACTCCAGAGAACAGGTTTCCACTGCTCCAGAGAGCTTTAGACCACTCCAGAGAACGGGTTTCCACTGCTCCAGAGAGCTTTACACCACTTCAGAGAACGGGTTTCCACTGCTCCAGAGCTTTACACCACTCCAGAGAACGGGTTTCCACTGCTCCAGAGCTTCACACCACTCCAGAGAATGGGTTTCCACTGCTCCAGAGCTTTACACCACTCCAGAGAACGGGTTTCCACTGCTCCAGAGCTTTACACCACTCCAGAGAACGGGTTTCCACTGCTCCAGCGAGCTTCACACCACTCCAGAGAACGGGTTTCCACTGCTCCAGCGAGCTTTAGACCACTCCAGAGAACGGGGTTCCACTGCTCCAGAGCTTTACACCACTCCAGAGAACGGGTTTCCACTGCTCCAGAGCTTTACACCACTCCAGAGAACGGGTTTCCACTGCTCCAGAGAGCTTTACACCACTCCAGAGAACGGGTTTCCACTGCTCCAGAGCTTTACACCACTCCAGAGAACGGGTTTCCACTGCTCCAGAGCTTTACACCACTCCAGAGAACGGGTTTCCACTGCTCCAGAGAGCTTTACACCACTCCAGAGAACGGGTTTCCACTGCTCCAGAGCTTTACACCACTCCAGAGAACGGGTTTCCACTGCTCCAGCGAGCTTCACACCACTCCAGAGAATGGGTTTCCACTGCTCCAGAGCTTTACACCACTCCAGAGAACGGGTTTCCACTGCTCCAGCGAGCTTTAGACCACTCCAGAGAACGGGTTTCCACTGCTCCAGCGAGCTTTAGACCACTCCAGAGAACGGGTTTCCACTGCTCCAGCGAGCTTTACACCACTCCAGAGAACGGGTTTCCACTGCTCCAGCGAGCTTTACACCACGCCAGAGAACGGGTTTCCACTGCTCCAGAGCTTTATACCACTCCAGAGAACAGGTTTCCACTGCTCCAGAGAGCTTTACACCACTCCAGAGAAAAGGTTTCCACTGCTCCAGAGAGCTTTACACCACTCCAGAGAACGGGTTTCCACTGCTCCAGAGCTTTACACCACTCCAGAGAACAGGTTTCCACTGCTCCAGAGCTTTACACCACTCCAGAGAACGGGTTTCCACTGCTCCAGCGAGTTTTACACCACTCCAGAGAATGGGTTTCCACTGCTCCAGAGCTGTACACCACTCCAGAGAACGGGTTTCCACTGCTCCAGAGAGCTTTACACCACTCCAGAGAACGGGTTTCCACTGCTCCAGAGAGCTTTACACCACTCCAGAGAACGGGTTTCCACTGCTCCAGAGAGCTTTACACCACTCCAGATAACGGGTTTCCACTGCTCCAGGCAAGTCAGTTAAGAATAAATTTGTTTTTATAGTGACGGCCTACCAAAAGGCAAAAGGCCTCTGGGATTAAAATAAATAAATAAATACAATATAAATATAGGACAAAACACACATCACAACAAGAGAGACAGCACTACATAAAGAGAGACCTAAGACAACAACATAGCAAGGCAGCAACACATGACAACACAGTATGGTAGCAACACAACATAACAACAACATGGTAGCAGCACAACACATGGTACAGACATTATTGGGCAAGAAGGTAGAGACAACAATACATCACACAATGCAGCCACAACAGTATGGGCCATTCTACTGCCAATGTTTGTCTATGGAGATTGCATGGCTGTGTGCTCGATTTTAGACACCTATCAGCAACGGCTGAATTCGGCTGAAATAGCCGAATCCACTAATTTGAAGGGGTGTTTACATACTTTCCACAACTATCTAGAAGACTATTTAATCTGTGTCAATTAGTTACTTCATAAGGAGTTTATCACCATGAGGAAGTAGTTTTGGGGTCGTCTCCGTTACTCACGAATGCCGTTCATTAGTGCTATCCCAGCAATGGCTGCTGCCAAGACCCAACCGGGAGGGAATTTTGGCTGTGGCTCAGCAGAGACATTGGTTACCTCCAAAATGTCACCCTATTCCCAATATAGTGCCCCTCTTTTGACCGGTATCTATAGGCACTATGTAGGGAATAGGGTGTCATTTAGCATGCTGCCATTGAACAGTCTTGGTCTGAGTGTGTGTAATCAGATTGTTAGCATTAGGGTGGTTGCACTGTGTACATTGATTGGGAGCGTGAGGTGATTGGTCAAATTACTCTTCTCTGAGAGTAGGGAGTCTCTGGATTGGGTGACAGCACTGGCAGCGCTTTTACTGACCAATAGGGTTGTAACGGTGACCTGGCAGAGCTCTTGCTGACCAGTAGGGTTGTAACGGTGACCTGGCAGAGCTCTTGCTGACCAGTAGGGTTGTAACGGTGACCTGGCAGAGCTCTTGCTGACCAGTAGGGTTGTAACGGTGACCTGGCAGAGCTCTTGCTGACCAGTAGGGTTGTAACGGTGACCTGGCAGAGCTCTTGCTGACCAGTAGGGTTGTAACGATGACCTGGCAGAGCTCTTGCTGACCAGTAGGGTTGTAACGGTGACCTGGCAGAGCTCTTGCTGACCAGTAGGGTTGTAACGGTGACCTGGCAGAGCTCTTGCTGACCAGTAGGGTTGTAACGGTGACCTGGCAGAGCTCTTGCTGACCAGTAGGGTTGTAACGGTGACCTGGCAGAGCTCTTGCTGACCAATAGGGTTGTAACGATGACCTGGCAGAGCTCTTGCTGACCAGTAGGGTTGTAACGGTGACCTGGCAGAGCTCTTGCTGACCAGTAGGGTTGTAACGGTGACCTGGCAGAGCTCTTGCTGACCAGTAGGGTTGTAACGGTGACCTGGCAGAGCTCTTGCTGACCAGTAGGGTTGTAACGATGACCTGGCAGAGCTCTTGCTGACCAGTAGGGTTGTAACGGTGACCTGGCAGAGCTCTTGCTGACCAGTAGGGTTGTAACGGTGACCTGGCAGAGCTCTTGCTGACCAGTAGGGTTGTAACGGTGACCTGGCAGAGCTCTTGCTGACCAGTAGGGTTGTAACGGTGACCTGGCAGAGCTCTTGCTGACCAATAGGGTTGTAACGATGACCTGGCAGAGCTCTTGCTGACCAGTAGGGTTGTAACGGTGACCTGGCAGAGCTCTTGCTGACCAGTAGGGTTGTAACGATGACCTGGCAGAGCTCTTGCTGACCAGTAGGGTTGTAACAGTGACCTTGCAGAGCTCTTGCTGACCAGTAGGGTTGTAACGATGACCTGGCAGAGCTCTTGCTGACCAGTAGGGTTGTAACAGTGACCTTGCAGAGCTCTTGCTGACCAGTAGGGTTGTAATGGTGACCATATAACTGCGGTAGTAAACACAGACCCAAGATAGGGTTATGAAACCATTTTGAAGTCCTACAAAACCGACTAATGTCAAGAGGAAATGTGAACTCTGCTCGAGGAAACGTGAACTCTGCTGAAGCTGGATGGGTTGTACTGTAACTGAAAGTCTATATAGCAGTTTAGGACTTTCTATTGATTCCTATCTTGTGTTGACTCTGCAAAGCCACAACTGCTTCGTCTATAAGCACTCCTCTACATTCAACTAAAGGGCGTACTATGTGCATGACAGAAACAGGTGGTGAGATGGGCTTTTGGTCTGAGGTTTCCTGTCTGATGTTTCCACTTCAGGCCTTTTGTTGTGAGTTAACAATCAACCCAATCATCAGAAAGAAACGAGAACCAAGGGGGTAGAATCAGGAAGCCTTTGACAGATATCAAGCCATTATCTCAGTTTGTATTAGATATGAGCAGAGCAAGAGCAGAGGAAGCTCAACAGACCAGAGGTGATAACCTGTAGGTGTCCACAACGTCGTAGACGCCTTAATCCAGGCCTTGTTCTGTTGTTCACATCCCCTCTGTCATCCCCTCTGTCATCCCCTTTGTCATCCCCCTGTCATCCCCTCTGTCATCCCCCTGTCATTCCCTCTGTCATCCATGGCTGTTTATCCTCTCTTCAAACTCTCCAGTTCTTCCTCCCTCATCTCTCTCTTATCGCTACAGCCCCTCCCATCACCCTCTACCCCCTGGGTGGAAGTGTCTGCCATCTCCAGACTGTCATTGAGCCTCTCCCTCCGGACCCCCAGCACCGGACCCCCAGCATCGGACCCCCAGCAGAGCTGAAACTCTAGTCTACTCTGGGTTTGAGACGGTCCACCTGGGAGGTTGTTCTCCCTCTTTGAGGTCCTGCCATAGGCCAGGAAATGGCGAGGCTGTCTCACTAGGTGGCGGATTAGGGTGAAGTTGCCCCTAGATGCTGATCTTGGGTCAGTTTTCCATTCCCCACACTCTTGGTTAATGTTAGGATTGAGGAGGTGGAAGCTGATCCAAGATCTGTACCTAGGGGGAACTTCACCTCAGAGCCTCACCAGGCACCCTATGGCGGCGGGTGTTGATCTGAAGACACCACCCTCCGCTCGTCCCTCATAAAAGATGGAACACCGGAGGAGGAACTGACCTCTGTCGCACAGGGAGGGATATTCTATACATTGTCCTCTTGGTCTCCCCTTCCACCTCCCCCAGAGCCTGGGTCGTGACTCGTGTTCATCATACACCATACGGAAGAAAACATACTGAAACAGGGAGGGACTACCTGAACTTCTCCAATAAGAAATGTTCCTTTTCGTTTCCTGTTGCAAACTGTTTTCAAGCATTTTCCGCTGCCTGCCCTAATAAACACAACCCTGGACTAGAGGCCTGACATCTCTAGGTTCATTTCAGATGTAAGAGACGTTTGTTGTTTGTTAGCTGGCGTGTACTAGATTAGCCTGGTTTTCCTGGAGCTACTGTGTCTGTTTGTGGGTTTCCTGCTCCACCATGTTGGGCTGACTTCCCTTCCTCTACCGCCTTGTCCCAGTTGCTCTGAGGTCAATGATAACATGCCTCTGTCTGCAATCTGATAAACACTGTTCCAAGCTAGGAATACATCCCAGATGAGTGTCCTCACTATTTGGCCATGCTAGTAATTACAGTCCCTAACAGTAGCTCATAACTCCTGTCCTTGGTAGCATTGGCCATTTAGTGATTGACACCCACAGCCCGTGAAACACGGATAACACCTCTCGGCCGAGGCACCATGAACTAAATCTGTCACCCTGGGAAGCAGGTCGATGATGCATCACCTCCTCCGCAAGGCGGTTTCAGGCACGTCCCCAATTTCCACTTTGCCAGCCTCCCTCCCTGTTGGCTATAGGCCTTAATATCCAGTTCATCTCTGTCTCCCTCCTCAGAGTAGACGGTGTGGAGCTCTCTGCTCGCCCTCCACGGCTTGTCCCCTGTGTGATCGCTCTCCTCTGGGTTATCAGACGTGTGGAGCTCTCTGCTCGCCCTCCACGGCTTGTCCCCTGTGTGATCGCTCTCCTCTAGGTTATCAGACGTGTGGAGCTCTCTGCTCGCCATCCACGGTTTGTCCCCTGTGTGATCGCTCTCCTCTGGGTTATCAGACGTGTGGAGCTCTCTGCTCGCCCTCCACGGCTTGTCCCCTGTGTGATCGCTCTCCTCTGGGTTATCAGACGTGTGGAGCTCTCTGCTCGCCCTCCACGGCTTGTCTCCTCTGGGTAATCAGACGTGTGGAGCTCTCTGCTCGCCCTCCACGGCTTGTCCCCTGTGTGATCGCTCTCCTCTGGGTTATCAGACGTGTGGAGTGAGATTGTTGCTGACACCTCACCACACACCATCAGTTCTCTCTTACGGCCATGAGCCGTCCCAGGATGCATCTGAAATGGCACCGTGTTCCCTAGAGCCCCATGGCCCCTGGCCATAAGTAGTGCACTACGTGAGGAATAGGGTGCGATTAGAGATGAAGTACTAGTCCCATCAGCTCAGTGCCAACACGTATCTCTCTCTTCATGGCCCTGCCTGGACTTCCTGTCTGGGCCTGCCCCCACAGTCAGGAAGCTCTTCTGAAGGTTTTAAGGTGAGCTCCCACTTCTGGACTTTCTCAGTGAGAGATTATTCAAATTCAACAGGAGTTCAATGAGTCAGCGCTTGTCGAGACATTTCAAGTCAACTTTTGTTTAACTTTTTTTATTCCTCACCATTGTGTGAGACGTTGAAATGTGATTTGATATAATGATACAGTACCGCCATGTCCAGTCAAAGTCAAACAGATTTATTTTACTTTGTGCGTTGTTGTGTTTTGTCATTTGTGTTTGTTGACTGGTGCTTGGCTCTGGTGGTGGCTGTGGACAGTATCTTGGCTGGCGTGCTGGGTGTCGGTGACTCTGAGGGCCTCCCTGTCACGCGTGTTGAGTGCTTTTATTTATGGGGGCTGTCGGTGCTTTTCTACACCGGCTGTAAATCAGGAGAGCAGCCCTTCCTCCTCCTCAGTGGCCAAGCCAGCCCGAGTCAGACCCTCAAGCCTTCTCTCTCCAGGCTCCAGCCCTACTCTCCCCAGGCCCCAGCCCTCCTCTCCCCAGGCCCCAGCCCTCCTCTCCCCAGGCTCCAGCCCTCCTCTCCCCAGGCTCCAGCCCTCCTCTCCCCAGGCTCCAGCCCTCCTCTCCCCAGGCTCCAGCTCTCCTCTCCCCAGGCTCCAGCCCTCCTCTCCCCAGGCTCCAGCCCTCCTCTCCCCAGGCTCCAGCCCTCCTCTCCCCAGGCTCCAGCCCTCCTCTCCCCAGGCTCCAGCCCTCCTCCACCAACAGGATATCTGTAGTTTCCCATGAAGAGAAACGTCCCTTACATTAATGCTTGCTCTTCCACTGGTTTCTCACTCTAAAGCGCTGCAGAGAAAGATAGGTGTGTGTGCACAAGGGTAAAGAGATCATTGGATAGTGGATGCACTTCAGTATCTCCAAACCTTTCTAAATCACTATCTGGCTTTATAGTTAGCCTTGACTATATTGACCTCTAACTTTAGAGGTCAGCTTAGCCTTTTAGATGTTCCCTCGCCTTCTAGGCTGAAAACAATCCCTGCCCTTTTGTACCTGCTGAGTTAAATGTTTAGTCTGGTCACTGGTGGTGCTGACCAGGCTTGATGTAAATGGTTAGTATGGTGGTGCTGACCAGGCTTGATGTAAATGGTTAGTCTGGTGGTGCTGACCAGGATTGATGTAAATGGTTATTCTGGTGGTGCTGACCAGGCTTGATGTAAATGGTTAGTCTGGTGGTGCTGACCAGGCTTGATGTAAATGGTTAATCTGGTGGTGCTGACCAGGCCTGATGTAAATGGTTAGTCTGGTGGTGCTGACCAGGATTGATGTAAATGGTTAGTCTGGTGGTGCTGACCAGGCCTGATGTAAATGGTTAGTCTGGTGGTGCTGACCAGGCTTGATGTAAATGGTTAGTCTGGTGGTGCTGACCAGGCTTGATGTAAATGGTTAGTCTGGTGGTGCTGACCAGGCTTGATGTAAATGGTTAGTCTGGTGGTGCTGACCAGGCTTGATGTAAATGGTTAGTCTGGTGGTGCTGACCAGGCTTGATGTAAATGGTTAGTCTGGTGGTGCTGACCAGGCTTGATGTAAATGGTTAGTCTGGTGGTGCTGACCAGGCTTGATGTAAATGGTTAGTCTGGTGGTGCTGACCAGGCTTGATGTAAATGGTTAGTCTGGTGGTGCTGACCAGGCCTGATGTAAATGGTTAGTCTGGTGGTGCTGACCAGGCCTGATGTAAATGGTTAGTCTGGTGGTGCTGACCAGGCCTGATGTAAATGGTTAGTCTGGTGGTGCTGACCAGGCCTGGTGTAAATGGTTAGTCTGGTGGTGCTGACCAGGCCTGATGTAAATGGTTAGTCTGGTGGTGCTGACCAGGCCTGATGTAAATGGTTAGTCTGGTGGTGCTGACCAGGCTTGATGTAAATGGTTAGTCTGGTGGTGCTGACCAGGCTTGATGTAAATGGTTAGTCTGGTGGTGCTGACCAGGCTTGATGTAAATGGTTAGTCTGGTGGTGCTGACCAGGCTTGATGTAAATGGTTAGTCTGGTGGTGCTGACCAGGCCTGATGTAAATGGTTAGTCTGGTGGTGCTGACCAGGCTTGATGTAAATGGTTAGTCTGGTGGTGCTGACCAGGCTTGATGTAAATGGTTAGTCTGGTGGTGCTGACCAGGCTTGATGTAAATGGTTTGTCTGGTGGTGCTGACCAGGCTTGATGTAAATGGTTAGTCTGGTGGTGCTGACCAGGCTTGATGTAAATGGTTAGTCTGGTGGTGCTGACCTGGCTTGATGTAAATGGTTATTCTGGTGGTGCTGACCAGGCTTGATGTAAATGGTTATTCTGGTGGTGCTGACCAGGCTTGATGTAAATGGTTAGTCTGGTGGTGCTGACCAGGCTTGATGTAAATGGTTAGTCTGGTGGTGCTGACCAGGCTTGATGTAAATGGTTAGTCTGGTGGTGCTGACCAGGCTTGATGTAAATGGTTAGTCTGGTGGTGCTGACCAGGCCTGATGTAAATGGTTAGTCTGGTGGTGCTGACTAGGCTTGATGTAAATGGTTAGTCTGGTGGTGCTGACCAGGCTTGATGTAAATGGTTAGTCTGGTGGTGCTGACCAGGCTTGATGTAAATGGTTAGTCTGGTGGTGCTGACTAGGCTTGATGTAAATGGTTATTCTGGTGGTGCTGACCAGGCTTGATGTAAATGGTTAGTCTGGTGGTGCTGACCAGGCTTGATGTAAATGGTTAGTCTGGTGGTGCTGACCAGGCTCCAATGCCTCTCCTGCCTTACTGCGGCGCCAGAGTGTTGACTTTGCAGTTGTGTGGATCGCTGACCCGTGTGGATCCATTTGTCTAATGTTTGACGGAGAAGCTTCTTGAGTGTTGTTTCACGAGGCTGACCGCGGCAGTCTGGAAAGCACATGAACCTGCTGAGGGAGGGGTTTTGACTAGCGTTTAACTAGCGACCACAGGCACAGTCTGTCTGCTTTGTTTGGCATTCTGAGGTCGTTACCACAGCTCTAAATGTCCTGTTAGACCACATACACAGGGTACAGAATGGTCCTGGGAGGTGTTCAGGAGCCGTATGTATCAAGCTTCTTACAGTAGAAGAGCTGATCCAGGATCAGGTGCCTCCTGTCTACTGAGCGCAAACTTGAACGTTGTGAAAATTCTATGCAACTTCCGGCGCACGTTTACTGTGAACACTGAGGCTGTTCCTGCTTTAAGTTACAGTTTTACTGTGAACACTGAGGCTGTTCCTGCTTTAAGTTACAGTTTTACTGTGAACACTGAGGCTGTTCCTGCTTTAAGTTACAGTTTTACTGTGAACACTGAGGCTGTACCCGCTTTAAGTTACAGTTTTACTGTGAACACTGAGGCTGTACCCGCTTTAAGTTACAGTTTTACTGTGAACACTGAGGCTGTACCCGCTTTAAGTTACAGTTTTACTGTGAACACTGAGGCTGTTCCCGCTTTAAGTTACAGTTTTACTGTGAACACTGAGGCTGTTCCTGCTTTAAGTTACAGTTTGACTGTGAACACTGAGGCTGTTCCTGCTTTAAGTTACAGTTTTACTGTGAACACTGAGGCTGTTCCCGCTTTAAGTTACAGTTTTACTGTGAACACTGAGGCTGTTCCCGCTTTAAGTTACAGTTCTAACAGTGACAATGTAGGCTACTGTGGCTATTTGATCATAATGTAGACCTACCAGAGTGACCTACCATCAAAAACAATGGAGAAATATGCATCCCATTAAATGTTTATATGGAATTTGATGTTCTATCGTTCAGCCTAAAGTAGCAGCCAATATGTGGTGTTCAATGTAGCCCTACATTCCATGAGACTTTTGAATATAACATCTAGGGCTTGACATTAACTTGTTTATCCACTTGTCCTTCAGACAAGGAGGTGACTGAAAATGTTGTGTTGATGCAAGAAACCACTTTACAAATTAAAATATATTTATATTCCCATACCATTATTACAAATTATACTACCTTTTGCCTATTGGCTACTTAGCTTATTCAAGACCATCTCCAAACACTTCCCCTTTTAACACATAAAAAACAGTCCAGTTCAAACTGAGTGGCACAGGTCCATATATGGCTATTTGCATATAGGCCTACTGCAGCTCTGATTGGTTATTATTGGCACAGGTCTGTGTAGAGTAAGTGCCTGAGCCAAACTGCAATAGAATCCTACTACAATGCGCTCTCCCTACAACTAAATGTCTTACACAGTTCATTTTGCATGCTTAGTCTTGCATCGTTTTTTTTGTTTTCGGTATATTACATTGAAAGTGACTAATTGCGTTGATCACATTTCCCACAGTATAGCGAAACTGTCACGTTCTGACCTTAGTTCCCTTTTTATGTCTTTATTTTAGTTTGGTCAGGGCATGAGTTGGGGTGGGCATTCTATGTTGTTTTTCTATGTTTTGTTCTGTATGGTATATTTCTATGTGTTTGGCCTAGTATGGTTCTAAATCAGAGGTGGGTGATTGTTTCCTGTTTCCTGTGTTAGTGTTTGCACCATACGGGACTGTTTCGGTTGTTTGTTTGTACTTTTGTTATTTTGTTCAGTGTTCTGTTGATTTATTAAATATCTCATTATGGACACTTACCACGCTGCACATTGGTCCGATCCTTGCTACTCCTCCTCAGACGAAGAGGAAATCCGTTACAGAAACGTTGACAGTGTTAACTTAAGGGGAATATAATAAGATGCCATTGGGGAAGGAGGTTTGTTACTCTGATGGGGTGTTTTCAGGCTCCGTGCCAGCGTTCCGTCGCGCCCAAGTGGGCATGGAGAGACAGAGGAAGCACCCCAGGAAGCAGTGGAAAGTGGTCAGGACTCTGAGCAAAGGATCCTGGGATAGATAGGGTCGATAGTCCCCCAACCAACGTGACGTTCAGAACATTCAATCGGAGCAGGCGGTGGAAACCTGACCAGCAGGGTCACGGGAATGTACATCAATCTCACACTCTCACCCGCGGGCACTCTCCAGTCCCTAAGAAACCTCTCTCTCACTCTCTCTCACATGACTCCTACAATCTCCCAGAAAATATAGCATGCTATCAAACAACAAGGACATTAACGGCGACAATAACAAGCTATTTTGACTTTGGCGAGCAGCACCGCTACTGATTAACCAAATGAAAAACACTTTGTCAGAAATGTCTTTCTACAAGCCACATCAGGACGAGTCCTTCAGATGGTTTCCATGTGTTTGATAATGTTGCGATCCCTCCATTCCAGACATTATTACGAGCTGTCCTCCCCTCACCAGCCTCTGAAAGCAGTACACTAACAACAAGTACAAGTTGTGCTGCTGGCCTTACTGCCTCCTTGTCCAGGAATGTTTACAGGAAGTTCATTACACATTAATGACACCAACCCAGAGGGGAACACTATCTGGCTGGCCTGGCTGCAGGCATTTGATGACTGAGTCCTCCGTTCAGAGGCATGAGAAAAGCCAGGGCCTCTGGGGTTTCCAGACACTCAGAAACTAAAGCACATGACCATTTTATTAGAACCTCTTCTTTTGTCATTTTAGACGTGTTTAGTGACATGTTGGAATGAGAGAGACGGGAAGTGAACCAAGCCTTTCTGTGTTTCATCCTGAGCCATACAGCCTTGTTAGGTATCCCTGCTCTGGATAGGGTGCACGCTAGTTGTTGAGTGAAGACGCTAATCTTGGGTCAGTTTTGCATTTTCCCCACTTATGGTTAAGGTTCGAATTGGGGGAGGGGACACTGATCCTAGATTTGTACCAAAGAGAAACTTAAACCCGGAGCATGCACAGTAATGGTGCCTGATAAACATCTGACAAATGACTTGTGTTTAGTTTCCTTGATCCTGGAAGAGCCCCAAATATGTTACGGCCCAAGTTATCTACGTTACAATACATCAACCACACAACAAACCATTGGCCGATATGAAGAAACGCCACACAACACTGGCTGAGTAAGATGGATGCTCCTCTGGCCTTGCACACACACACACACACACACACACACACCGCTAACTTGTACACAGCCCCTGAGAGGAAGAGTAGCCATGCCCTATCACTCTCACTGGGCTCTGCCGTAGCAAACAGCTGCTGATGACTCTGCAGTCTGCTGGGTGTAGCATTCTGTGTTGCTAGCGAATCTAGCGCATCCTTTGACCTTCCCCGCACCTCTAAAGCTTCATTTGATCTCTCTTCCTACAGAGAAGAACTAGAAATATTCCTTCCGTTTCTCTCTCTTTCTCTCGCTTTCCTTCTCCCTTTTTCATCCTATTCCCAGTGTTTGGACTACTTCTGACCAGGCCCATATATAAATAGTGCACTATATAGGAGATAGGGTGCATCCTGGGCCACTGCTGATGAGAGTGAGGGGTGTGTCATTGGACGGTCCGCCGTGGGTAGTCTAAGACGATTATACAATGGCTTTGTCCCAAATGCCACACTATTCCCCACAAAGTGCACTATAAAGGAAGGAAATCGGGTGGGACGTATCAATCCTTAGATTAGATCAACATTATCATCCCATCAGGGGGTCAAAGAAAAAAAACTAAAGACACAATACATAAAGACTGAATGATGGACAATAACATTCATATGAATAGTGCAATAGGCCACATCACTTCAAGTTTACATCACCATTGTTGACACCATCATTGTTTACATGACTCTATTGTTTATGTCGCTCTATTGTTTACCCCGCTCTATTGTTTACCCCGCTCTATTGTTTACCTCGCTCTATTGTTTACCTCGCTCTATTGTTTACCCCGCTCTATTGTTTACCCCGCTCTATTGTTTACCTCGCTCTATTGTTTACCCCGCTCTATTGTTTACCCCGCTCTATTGTTTACCCCGCTCTATTGTTTACCCCGCTCTATTGTTTACCCCGCTCTATTGTTTACCTCGCTCTATTGTTTACCTCGCTCTATTGTTTACCTCGCTCTATTGTTTACCTCGCTCCATGTTTACCTCGCTCCATGTTTACCTCGCTCCATGTTTACCTCGCTCTATTGTTTACCTCGCTCTATTGTTTACCTCGCTCCATGTTTACCTCGCTCCATGTTTACCTCGCTCCATGTTTACCTCGCTCCATGTTTACCTCGCTCCATGTTTACCTCGCTCCATGTTTACCTCGCTCTATTGTTTACCTCGCTCTATTGTTTACCCCGCTCTATTGTTTACCCCGCTCTATTGTTTACCCCGCTCTATTGTTTACCCCGCTCTATTGTTTACCTCGCTCCATGTTTACCTCGCTCCATGTTTACCTCGCTCCATGTTTACCTCGCTCTATTGTTTACCTCGCTCTATTGTTTACCTCGCTCTATTGTTTACCTCGCTCTATTGTTTACCCCGCTCTATTGTTTACCCCGCTCTATTGTTTACCCCGCTCTATTGTTTACCCCGCTCTATTGTTTACCCCGCTCTATTGTTTACCTCGCTCTATTGTTTACCTCGCTCCATGTTTACCTCGCTCCATGTTTACCTCGCTCCATGTTTACCTCGCTCCATGTTTACCTCGCTCTATTGTTTACCTCGCTCTATTGTTTACCTCGCTCTATTGTTTACCTCGCTCTATTGTTTACCCCGCTCTATTGTTTACCCCGCTCTATTGTTTACCCCGCTCTATTGTTTACCCCGCTCTATTGTTTACCCCGCTCTATTGTTTACCTCGCTCTATTGTTTACCTCGCTCCATGTTTACCTCGCTCCATGTTTACCTCGCTCCATGTTTACCTCGCTCTATTGTTTACCTCGCTCTATTGTTTACCTCGCTCTATTGTTTACCTCGCTCTATTGTTTACCTCGCTCTATTGTTTACCTCGCTCTATTGTTTACCTCGCTCTATTGTTTACCTCGCTCTATTGTTTACCTCGCTCTATTGTTTACCTCGCTCTATTGTTTACCTCGCTCTGTTTACATCGCTCTGTTTACATCGCTCTATTGTTTACCTCACTCTGTTTACCTCGCTCTATTGTTTATATCACCCTATTGTTTACATTAGTCAATTGTTTACCTTTTTGTTGTCGGCCCTATCCTTGACGGTATGAACATCTTACAGCGTGACATTAAAGACTACCTCTCACACTGTCTGTGGATCATCTCTGTGTTGTTGTAAAATCACTAGACTTGGCTGTCAGAAAAGATGTGAATCCTTAAGATACAGTGGAAAGATGCCTCAGTGGGTGATCATAGTGAACCAAGGGAAATGGGTCAGAGATGTGCTCCGAGTCATGTTTAAACATGATGTAATATGCCATGGCGTTCTGTCTCACACAAGTGCCTGTTCATTTGTTCTGGGGCAGGATGGAGGAAGACCGTTCAAGCCTAAGCCCTGAGATGTTCACTCTCTCCCTGTGCTTGGGAAAATGCTAGGCTACACATCGGGATGAAATGGAAAGTGTAAAGAAAATGCTGTGATGGAAGATAAAACAGGCTAGAAGCTACAGGAATGTGTCTAAATAGTCTCCTGAAGCAACAGCACAGGTAGAGATGATACTGTTTTCATCAGTAAGGTAACGTTGTCCCCAGGCCTAGACACTGATCTTGGGTCAGTTTTTAATTAATATTTATGGTAATTGGGGGAGGGGAAGCTGATCCTAGATCTGTACTGAGGGGAAACTCTGCTCAGTAATTCTTCAATATCACTCTCTTATTTGCTGCATTTCAGTAGATGATAAATCCTAACAAAAAGGTTAACCCAATGAGTCCCACCGCGACGCCGGCGCCATTTGGACTTCTAACCCCTTTTAAAGCTACAGACTTCTGGGTGCTATTGGATTAGTAACTTTCTTCTGCATCCATTCGTACCAACCGTTAATGAGTCTGATTAATGGGGGCTGAGCTAGAGCGGTGTTTGTGAGACAAGATCTTTTTACAGAACCATCTATGGAGTCTGAATGGTTTGAGCTTTTAATAGTTTGTAGCTATCTATGAAAAGGAATCTCACGAACACGCAGATGTAACATGTTTTGCTCTATGATGCTCACAAGCTACACGAGTAATTAGAAGGTAATGGGTTCTTCTACATAGAAGATCATAGGAAATCCCAGGACATACTGTCTATAATACTGTAATAAGCTCACATAGTTGCTGTCACAAACTCCACACAGTTGTCACTGGCTAGTTGGATATTAATTTCCCACTGAGAAAACAATTTCTGTACTTACAGCATTCATATAAATTCATATTTTGTCTTTTTTGCTTTGGCAGACCTTGTTTTTTAAATTGTTTCTTGGTCAATAAAACTCATGAATGGAACTGTTTGCCAAAGTGTTTTACATGTATCCCTGGTTCTCCTGAGATGTTGTTGTTGTTAAACACTTCATTTTGATGCTAAATACACTGAATAAAAATATAAATGCAACATGTAAAGTGTTGGTACCATGTTTCATGAGCTGGAGAAAAGAAAATCCCAGAAATGTTCCATACGCACAAAAAGCGTATTTCTCTCAAATGTTGTGCCCAAATTTGTTTACATCCATGTTAGTGAGCATTTCTCCTTTGCCAAGATAATCCATCCACCTGACAGGTGTGGCATATCAAGAAGCTGATTAAACAGCATGCTCATTACACAGGTGCACCTTGTGCTGGGGACAATAAAAGACCAATTTAAAATGTGAAGTTTTGTCACACAACACAATGCCACAGATGTCTCAAGTTTTGAGGGAGCATGCAATTGGAATGCTGGCTGCAGGAATGTCCACCAGAGCTGTTGCCAGAGAATTTAATGTTAATGTATCTACCATGAGCTGCCTCTAATGCCGTTTTAGAGAATTTGGCAGTACTTCCAACCGGCCTCAACTGCAGATCACGTGTAACAGGAGTATTTGTGTGGGAAAATCACACTCTGATTTGCTGGGCCTGGCTCCCCAGTGGGTGGGTCTATGCTCTCCCAGGCCCACCCATGGCTACGCCCCTTCCCAGTCATGTGAAATCCATAGATTAGGACCTAATGAATTTATTTCAATTGACTGATTTTCTTATATGAACTGTAACTCAGTAAAATCTTTGAAATTGTTGCATTTATATATTTTTTCAGTATATAATGGCTGGACATGCAGATTAATGAAAAGCAGATTTGTTTTCTGGGGTCTCAGGGTTAACACCTGACTTTATTTAATATTTAATTTGGCATCTCTGGACTGATGGGGTTAACACCTGACTTTATTTAATATTTAATTTGGCATCTCTGGACTGATGGGGTTAACAACTGACTTTATTTAATATTTAATTTGGCATCTCTGGACTGATGGGGTTAACACCTGACTTTATTTAATATTTAATTTGGCATCTCTGGACTGATGGGGTTAACAACTGACTTTATTTAATATTTAATTTGGCATTTCTGGACTGATAGGGTTAACAACTGACTTTATTTAATATATAATTTGGCATCTCTGGACTGATGGGGTTAACAACTGACTTTATTTAATATATAATTTGGCATCTCTGGACTGATGGGGTTAACAACTGACTTTATTTAATATATAATTTGGCATCTCTGGACTGATGGGGTTAGCAACTGACTTTATTTAATATATAATTTGGCATCTCTGGACTGATGGGGTTAACAACTGACTTTATTTAATATATAATTTGGCATCTCTGGACTGATGGGGTTAGCAACTGACTTTATTTAATATATAATTTGGCATCTCTGGACTGATGGGGTTAACAACTGACTTTATTTAATATTTAATTTGGCATCTCTGGACTGATGGAGTTAACAACTGACTTTATTTAATATATAATTTGGCATCTCTGGACTGATGGGGTTAACACCTGACTTTATTCAGTATTTAATTTGGCATCTCTGGACTGATGGGGTTAACACCTGACTTTATTCAGTATTTAATTTGGCATCTCTGGACTGATGGGGTTAACACCTGACTTTATTCAGTATTTAATTTGGCATCTGTCAGTGTCGGCACAGAATGTTGTTATTCTGCTTGTCTCTGCAGGGAAATCTTGGTTCCGCATCCTAACCCACTTTCTCTAAAAGGCACCCTACTCCCTTTATAGTGCACTACTTATAGTGCACTTCCATATGGATCCTGGTCAAAAGTAGTGCACTATATATAAAATAGAGTGCCATTTTGGACTCAGTACTATTTTTAACATTTCTTTTCTCCCCTGGCGGTCACTGAACCCCCCCCCCCCTCTCCCTCTTCAGATGAAAGCTCAAAAAACAGACAAAGAAAATGGCACTGTGTCTGGGAAAATATGGCTTTCATGTTTTCTCTCTCACATCATATCAGGCAGGAACAAGCTTTCACTTCAGAATGAGATGGGGTGTGATTCTAGACAGATGTAATGGGTCTATTGTGGATTACTCATATACTGTAGTGCATTGACAGTGTCAGGCCTGTTGTATTGTACATATGGGATCTGAATACATTGGCAACACCATGAGCTTATTTATATAGAGCCCACAGTGTTATGTATATAGAGCCCACAGTGTTATTTATGTAGAGCCCACAGTGTTATGTATATAGAGCCCACAGTGTTATGTATATAGAGCCCACAGTGTTATTTATATAGAGCCCACAGTGTTATTTATATAGAGCCCACAGTGTTATTTATGTAGAGCCCACAGTGTTATGTATATAGAGCCCACAGTGTTATGTATATAGAGCCCACAGTGTTATGTATATAGAGCCCACAGTGTTATGTATATAGAGCCCACAGTGTTATTTATATAGAGCCCACAGTGTTATTTATATAGAGCCCGCAGCGTTGTTTATATAGAGCCCATGGTGTTATTTATATAGAGCCCGCAGTGTTATTTATATAGAGCCCACGGTGTTATTTATATAGAGCTAACGGTGTTAGTAATAATAATAATAGTAATAGTAATAATAATAATACTACTACTAATAAT
This sequence comes from Salvelinus fontinalis, assembly GCF_029448725.1. Lineage (NCBI taxonomy): Eukaryota > Metazoa > Chordata > Actinopteri > Salmoniformes > Salmonidae > Salvelinus > Salvelinus fontinalis. The sequence continues at coordinate 37,625 of NW_026600871.1, read as the reverse complement.
AATAAAAATAATACTGCTAATAATAATCATTTGGTGGGTGCTGATATTTGTCCTGTTTCACACGTGTGTATTATACGCATGTGTGAATTGCGTATAAGACACCCTTGGAGAGTAGGGTCACGGCCAGGGTCAGCCATCATCAACGGTGACCCTGGAGCAATTATATAGAGAATAGGGCACTATATAGAGAATAGGGTGCCATTTGGGACATTGCCTTGCATAAAGTGTTATGTGAATGGGAAGTGTTTCAGTTGATAAAGTTCTGTCCTTGTTTAGTATGGATCGTTGTCTGATGTGGTCGGTTCAGAGAGATTCTAATTTCCTATTTCATGTCTGATTAGAATGGAAGTTACGATGGTGTTCATTAGGGAACCCCGTAGCAAAACGTTTTTCATCGGAAAACAACAAACGATAAATGTCTTATTGGACAAGTTTAGGTGCTACTACCCGTTTAAACTTTGTTGCGGACTGTTTTCTTCCGTTTCGTGCCTCATAAACGTGACCCGGGTCATGATGTTCCCCCAGACCCCTGTGATAGTCTATATTGAGAAATCTGTTTTTCCACCAAGTTCTTAATGGCTTTTTAAACTGGAAACAAGTCAGAGGAAGTGTTTGACAAGGTGCCAAGGCAAGCAGATGTGTATCTGTGATCTATCCATCACCCCTCTCTCTAAATTAATCATCCATCACAACTCCCTATAACTGTATCATCCATCACCCCTCTCTCTAAATGAATCATCCATCACCCCTCTCTCTAAATTAATCATCCATCACAACTCCCTATAACTGTATCATCCATCACCCCTTTCTCTAAATTAATCATGCATCACAACTCCCTATAACTGTATCATCCATCACCCCTCTCTCTAAATGAATCATCCATCACTCCTCTCTCTTAATGAATCATCCATCACCCCTCTCTCTGAATGAATCATCCATCACCCCTCTCTCTAAATGAATCATCCATCACTCCTCTCTCTTAATGAATCATCCATCACCCCTCTCTCTGAATGAATCATCCATCACCCCTCTCTCTAACGGTGTCATCCATCACTCCTCTCTCTGAATTAATCATCCATCACAACTCCCTATAACTGTATCATCCATCACCCCTCTCTATAACTGTATCATCCATCACTCCTCTCTCTAACTGTATCATCCATCACTCCTCTCTATAACTGTATCATCCATCACCCCTCTCTCTAACTGTATCATCCATCACCCTTCTCTCTAACTGTATCATCCATCACTCCTCTCTAACTGTATCATCCATCACCCCTCTCTCTAACTGTATCATCCATCACTCCTCTCTATAACTGTATCATCCATCACTCCTCTCTCTAACTGTATCATCCATCACCCCTCTCTCTAACTGTATCATCCATCACTCCTCTCTCTAACTGTATCATCCATCACCTCTCTAACTGTATCATCCATCACCTCTCTAACTGTATCATCCATCACTCCTCTCTCTAACTGTATCATCCATCACTCCTCTCTCTATAACTGTATCATCCATCACCCCTCTCTATAACTGTATCATCCATCACTCCTCTCTCTAACTGTATCATCCATCACTCCTCTCTCTAACTGTATCATCCATCACCCCTCTCTAACTGTATCATCCATCACCCCTCTCTATAACTGTATCATCCATCACCCCTCTCTATAACTGTATCATCCATCACTCCTCTCTATAACTGTATTATCCATCACTCCTCTCTATAACTGTATCATCCATCACCCCTCTCTATAACTGTATCATCCATCACCCCTCTCTATAACTGTATCATCCATCACTCCTCTCTATAACTGTATCATCCATCACTCCTCTCTCTAACTGTATCATCCATCACTCCTCTCTCTAACTGTATCATCCATCACTCCTCTCTCTATAACTGTATCATCCATCACCCCTCTCTATAACTGTATCATCCATCACCCCTCTCTATAACTGTATCATCCATCACCCCTCTCTATAACTGTATCATCCATCACTCCTCTCTATAACTGTATCATCCATCACTCCTCTCTATAACTGTTTCATCCATCACTCCTCTCTCTAACTGTATCATCCATCACTCCTCTCTCTAACTGTATCATCCATCACTCCTCTCTCTAACTGTATCATCCATCACCCCTCTCTATAACTGTATCATCCATCACCTCTCTATAACTGTATCATCCATCACCTCTCTCTAACTGTATCATCCATCACCCCTCTTTATAACTGTATCATCCCTCACTCCTCTCTCTATAACTGTATCATCCATCACCCCTCTCTCTAACTGTATCATCCATCACCCCTCTCTCTAACTGTATCATCCATCACCCCTCTCTATAACTGTATCATCCATCACCCCTCTCTATAACTGTATCATCCATCACCCCTCTCTATAACTGTATCATCCATCACCTCTCTATAACTATATCATCCATCACCCCTCTCTATAACTGTATCATCCATCACCCCTCTCTATAACTGTATCATCCATCACTCCTCTCTATAACTGTATTATCCATCACTCCTCTCTATAACTGTATCATCCATCACCCCTCTCTATAACTGTATCATCCATCACCCCTCTCTATAACTGTATCATCCATCACTCCTCTCTATAACTGTATCATCCATCACTCCTCTCTCTAACTGTATCATCCATCACTCCTCTCTCTAACTGTATCATCCATCACTCCTCTCTCTATAACTGTATCATCCATCACCCCTCTCTATAACTGTATCATCCATCACCCCTCTCTATAACTGTATCATCATCACTCCTCTCTATAACTGTATCATCCATCACTCCTCTCTATAACTGTTTCATCCATCACTCCTCTCTCTAACTGTATCATCCATCACTCCTCTCTCTAACTGTATCATCCATCACCCCTCTCTATAACTGTATCATCCATCACCTCTCTATAACTGTATCATCCATCACCTCTCTCTAACTGTATCATCCATCACCCCTCTTTATAACTGTATCATCCCTCACTCCTCTCTCTATAACTGTATCATCCATCACCCCTCTCTCTAACTGTATCATCCATCACCCCTCTCTCTAACTGTATCATCCATCACCCCTCTCTATAACTGTATCATACATCACCCCTCTCTATAACTGTATCATCCATCACCCCTCTCTATAACTGTATCATCCATCACCTCTCTATAACTATATCATCCATCACCCCTCTCTATAACTGTATCATCCATCACCCCTCTCTATAACTGTATCATCCATCACCTCTCTATAACTGTATCATCCATCACCCCTCTCTCTAACTGTATCATCCATCACCCCTCTCTCTAACTGTATCATCCATCACCCCTCTCTCTAACTGTATCATCCATCACCCCTCTCTCTAACTGTATCATCCATCACCCCTCTCTCTAACTGTATCATCCATCACCCCTCTCTATAACTGTATCATCCATCACCTCTCTAACTGTATCATCCATCACTCCTCTCTCTAACTGTATCATCCATCACTCCTCTCTCTAACTGTATCATCCATCACTCCTCTCTCTATAACTGTATCATCCATCACTCCTCTCTCTATAACTGTATCATCCATCACTCCTCTCTCTATAACTGTATCATCCATCACTCCTCTCTCTAACTGTATCATCCATCACTCCTCTCTCTAACTGTATCATCCATCACCCCTCTCTATAACTGTATCATCCTTCACTCCTCTCTATAACTGTATCATCCATCACTCCTCTCTATAACTGTATCATCCATCACCTCTCTCTATAACTGTATCATCCATCACCCCTCTCTATAACTGTATCATCCATCACCCCTCTCTATAACTGTATCATCCATCACTCCTCTCTATAACTGTATCATCCATCACCCCTCTCTATAACTGTATCATCCTTCACTCCTCTCTATAACTGTATCATCCATCACCCCTCTCTATAACTGTATCATCCATCACCCCTCTCTATAACTGTATCATCCATCACCCCTCTCTATAACTGTATCATCCTTCACTCCTCTCTATAACTGTATCATCCATCACTCCTCTCTATAACTGTATCATCCATCACCTCTCTCTATAACTGTATCATCCATCACCCCTCTCTATAACTGTATCATCCATCACCCCTCTCTATAACTGTATCATCCATCACCCCTCTCTATAACTGTATCATCCATCACCCCTCTCTATAACTGTATCATCCATCACCCCTCTCTATAACTGTATCATCCATCACCCCTCTCTATAACTGTATCATCCATCACCCTTCTCTATAACTGTATCATCCATCACTCCTCTCTATAACTGTATCATCCATCAGCCCTCTCTCTAACTGTATCATCCATCACTCCTCTCTCTATAACTGTATCATCCATCACCCCTCTCTATAACTGTATCATCCATCACCCCTCTCTATAACTGTATCATCCATCACTCCTCTCTCTATAACTGTATCATCCATCACCCCTCTCTATAACTGTATCATCCATCACCCCTCTCTATAACTGTATCATCCATCACTCCTCTCTCTATAACTGTATCATCCATCACCCCTCTCTCTAATGTATCATTCATCACCCCTCTCTATAACGCTATCATTAACCACAAGATGTCCTTTGAACTCGTCTTAGCTGGCCTTGTGCTTTATCGCTAAACAGGTAGTTGATGGGACTGACCATGTAGCAAAACATATTGAGCTGCAGAGAGACAATGTACTCACCGCTCAGTCAGCTTTGATTGAATTAAAAAGCCAATCTAAGGCCGCTTGCCTCTAAAGCTTTATTAATCAAAGCTGATCCACCCCTCGCCTTTCTCTAATCAGCTCTCCTTGTATGGGTCCTGGTCAACAATAGTGTTCTATAATGGTAATGGGATGCCATTAGGAACACAGCCTCAGTGTACATACTCTCAACCTATTACAGCACAGCTGTGGCCTCTCCCTGAGGCCAGAGCCAATGGAATGCACCGGTTGCTATTTGTTCTCTTGACGGGCGGGGATGGGGGGGGGCGATTGGTGCTTAGCGGGAGACACGCTCAACCCGCCCACCCAGTGCTGTGTGTTGTCTCTGGATGATCCCCCCTCATCCCTGGTACTCCTGTAATCTCTGCTAATCCAGGCTGCTCCCGGTGTGTGTGGATTGTGGTCGGCGCCACTGGTGTGTGTGCGTGCATATGTTCATTTGTCACTGGGTGTTATGTTACCCCACCCCTTCTGGTGACCTGAGCAGACTCCTCCTCCTCATCCATTCAGTCACCCTGCTTTTGTCAGTATGGTGTTGTGGTCTGTTGTCAGTGTGGTGTTGTCAGTATGGTGTTGTGGTCTGTTGTCAGTATGGTGTTGTGGTCTGTTGTCAGTATGATGTTGTCAGTATGGTGTTGTGGTCTGTTGTCAGTATGATGTTGTCAGTGTGGTGTTGTAGTCTGTTGTCAGTATGGTGTTGTGGTCTGTTGTCAGTATGATGTTGTCAGTGTGGTGTTGTGATCTGTTGTCAGTATGGTGCTGTGGTCTGTTGTCAGTATGGTGTTGTGGTCTGTTGTCAGTGTGGTGTTGTCAGTATGGTGTTGTGGTCTGTTGTCAGTATGGTGTTGTGGTCTGTTGTCAGTATGATGTTGTCAGTATGGTGTTGTGGTCTGCTGTCAGTGTGGTGTTGTGATCTGTTGTCAGTGTGGTGTTGTGGTCTGTTGTCAGTATGGTGTTGTCAGTGGTGTTGTGGTCTGTTGTCAGTGTGGTGTTGTCAGTATGGTGTTGTGATCTGTTGCCTGTATGGTGTTGCCTGTATGGTGTTGTGATCTGTTGCCTGTATGGTGTTGTCAGTGTGGTGTTGTGGTCTGTTGTCAGTATGGTGTTGTCAGTATGGTGTTGTGATCTGTTGTCAGTATGATGTTGTCAGTATGGTGTTGGGGTCTGCTGTCAGTATGGTGTTGCCTGTATGGTGTTGTGATCTGTTGCCTGTATGGTGTTGCCTGTATGGTGTTGTGATCTGTTGCCTGTATGGTGTTGTCAGTGTGGTGTTGTGGTCTGTTGTCAGTATGGTGTTGTCAGTGTGGTGTTGTGGTCTGTTGTCAGTATGGTGTTGTCAGTATGGTGTTGTGGTCTGTTGTCAGTATGGTGTTGTCAGTATGGTGTTGTGATCTGTTGTCAGTATGATGTTGTCAGTATGGTGTTGGGGTCTGCTGTCAGTATGGTGTTGTGGTCTGTTGTCACTATGGTGCTGTGGTCTGCTGTCAGTGTGGTGTTGTGATCTGTTGTCAGTGTGGTGTTGTAGTCTGTTGTCAGTATGGTGTTGTCAGTATGGTGTTGTGGTCTGTTGTCAGTAGGGTATTGTGGTCTGTTGTCACTATGGTGCTGTGGTCTGCTGTCAGTATGGTGTTGTCAGTATGGTGTTGTCAGTGGTGTTTTGGTCTGTTGTCAGTGTGGTGTTGTGATCTGTTGTCAGTGTGGTGTTGTAGTCTGTTGTCAGTGTGGTGTTGTAGTCTGTTGTCAGTGTGGTGTTGTAGTCTGTTGTCAGTGTGGTGTTGTCAGTATGGTGTTGTGGTCTGTTGTCAGTGTAGTGTTGTGATCTGTTGCCTGTATGGTGTTGTCAGTATGGTGTTGTTGTCAGTGTGGTGTTGTAGTCTGTTGTCAGTGTGTTGTTGTCAGTATGGTGTTGTGGTCTGTTGTCAGTATGGTGTTGTGATCTGTTTTCAGTATGGTGTCAGTAGGGTGTTGTCAGTATGGTGTTGTGATCTGTTGCCTGTATGGTGTTGTGATCTGTTGCCTGTATGGTGTTGTCAGTATGGTGTTGTGGTCTGTTGTCAGTGTGGTGTTGTGTTGTGATCTGTTGTCAGTGTGGTGCTGTGGTCTGTTGTTAGTATGGTGTTGTGGTCTGTTGTCAGTATGGTGTTGTGGTCTGTTGTCAGTATGGTGTTGTGGTCTGTTGTCAGTATGGTGCTGTCAGTAGGGTGTTGTGGTCTGTTGTCCGTATGGTGTTGTGGTCTGTTATCAGTAGGGTGTTGTGGTCTGTTGTCAGTATGGTGTTGTGGTCTGTTGTCAGTATGGTGTTGTGGTCTGTTGTCAGTATGGTGCTGTGGTCTGTTGTCAGTATGGTGTTGTCAGTAGGGTGTTGTGGTCTGTTGTCAGTAGGGTGTTGTGGTCTGTTGTCAGTAGGGTGTTTTGGTCTGTTGTCAGTATGGTGTTTTGGTCTGTTGTCAGTATGGTGTTTTGGTCTGTTGTCAGTATGGTGTTTTGGTCTGTTGTCAGTATGGTGTTTTGGTCTGGTGTCAGTATGGTGTTTTGGTCTGGTGTCAGTATGGTGTTTTGGTCTGTTGTCAGTATGGTGTTGTGGTCTGTTGTCAGTATGGTGTTGTCAGTATGGTGTTGTGGTCTGTTGTCAGTATGGTGCTGTCAGTGTGGTGTTGTCTGTTGTCAATGTGGTGTTGTGATTTGTTGTCAATGTGATGTTGTGGTCTGTTGTCAGTGTGATGTTGTGGTTGGTTGTCAGTGTGATGTTGTGGTCGGTTGTCAGAATGGTGTTGTGGTCTGTGTGGTGTTGTGGTCTGTTGTCAGTGTGGTGTTGTCAGTATGGTGTTGTGGTCTGTTGTCAGTATGGTGCTGTCAGTGTAGTGTTGTGGTCTGTTGTCAGTATGGTGCTGTCAGTAGGGTGTTGTGGTCTGTTGTCCGTATGGTGTTGTCAGTAGGGTGTTGTGGTCTGTTGTCAGTATGGTGTTGTGGTCTGTTGTCAGTATGGTGTTGTCAGTAGAGTGTTGTGGTCTGTTGTCAGTATGGTGTTGTGAACTGTTGTCAGTGTGGTGTTGTGTGGTGTTGTGGTCTGTTGTCAGTGTGGTGTTGTGGTCTGTTGTCAGTATGGTTTTGTGGTCTGTTGTCAGTATGGTGTTGTCAGTATGGTGTTGTGGTCTGTTGTCAGTATGGTGTTGTCAGTATGGTGCTGTGGTCTGTTGTCAGTATGGTTTTGTCAGTAGGGTGTTGTGGTCTCTTGTCAGTAGGGTGTTGTCAGTATGGTGTTGTCAGTATGGTGTTGTGGTCTGTTGTCAGTATGGTGTTGTCAGTATGGTGTTGTGGTCTGTTGTCAGTATGGTGTTGTCAGTATGGTGCTGTCAGTAGGGTGTTGTGGTCTGTTGTCAGTATGGTATTGTCAGTAGGGTGTTGTGGTCGTTTGTCAGTATGGTGTTTTGGTCTGTTGTCAGTATGGTGTTGTCAGTTGGGTGTTGTCAGTAGGGTGTTGTGGTCTGTTGTCAGTATGGTGTTGGGATCTGTTGTCAGTGTGGTGTTGGGATCTGTTGTCAGTGTGGTGTTGTCAGTATGGTGTTGTGATCTGTTGTCAGTATGGTGTTGTCAGTATGGTGTTGTGGTCTGTTGTCAGTATGGTGTTGTCAGTATGGTGCTGTCAGTAGGGTGTTGTCAGTATGGTGTTGTGGTCTGTTGTCAGTATGGTGCTGTCAGTAGGGTGTTGTCAGTATGGTGTTGTGGTCTGTTGTCAGTATGGTGTTGTCAGTATGGTGTTGTCAGTATGGTGTTGTCAGTATGGTGCTGTCAGTATGATGTTGTCAGTATGGTGTTGTGGTCTGTTGTCAGTATGGTGTTGTGGTCTGTTGTCAGTATGGTGCTGTCAGTATGGTGTTGTGGTCTGTTGTCAGTTTGGTGTTGTCAGTATGGTGTGTTCAGTAGGGTGTTGTGTTTATTTATTTTTTACTAACGTCTGTTCTCTTTTTTTGTCTTTTGTCTTCTTCTTTTTCATCATCCTCTGTTTCTGCTGCTGTGTCCTTCACCACCACCACTGCTGCACACAAACTGACCAACATCACTCTGGTCACCTTGGCCACTTGACTACCTGGATGGACTCCCTACCTCCCTCCCTCTTTCCCCCTCTTTCTGCCCTCTCTCTCTCTCACCCATCTCTCTCTCCCCATCTCGCTCTCGCTCCCCACCTCTCTCGCTCCCCATCTCTCTCTCTCACCCATCTCTCGCTCTCTCACCCATCTCTCTCTCTCTCACCCATCTCTCTCTCGCTCCCCATCTCTCTCGCTCCCCATCTCTCTTGCTCCCCATCTCTCTCGCTCCCCATCTCTCTCGCTCCCCATCTCTCTCGCTCCCCATCTCTCTCGCTCCCCATCTCTCTCGCTCCCCACCTCTCTCGCTCCCCACCTCTCTCGCTCCCCATCTCTCTCTCTCACCCATCTCTCGCTCTCTCATCCATCTCTCTCTCTCTCTCCCCCATCTCTGTCTGCCTGTCCGCACCCTTCCCCATACCAGCTCCATGCAGAGATCAGAGAGCACCCCACCACATCAGGTAAGCCACTGACCTTTGGAAGGGACAGGAAGGGGTGAGGAGGCGGGAGATTAGGGGTGAGGCAGGGGTGAGAATGCTCACAGGGGGCAACAGGCTCACGTCCTCCAACTCAACACCTCAATAGGACAGGGATGCATTGGAAGGTCGTATTACAGTAGCCAGTAGTTTGTGTTTATCTTAAATGGATGTCATGAATTCCAAGTTATAGGAAAGGATTTCTCTGGGTAGGCTGAAGTTTGGAGTGGGTGAAAGTTGTCTGTAACTCTGATATTGTTCATCACATGTATGGCTGAGCAGTGCTGATCTAGTTTCACACTAGCTTTACGGTTCTACAGTGCCCTGTTTTGGTGAGCCACAATATTTCCAATAGTCACTGACTCACTGAAATGTCACTTGCAGTTGTTGAGTTCACTATCTAGGCCTACGGCTGGCTGTGTCCCGTATGGCGTTGACTTTCTTAGTGAAGGCGTTGACTTTCTTAGTGAAGGCGTTGACTTTCTCAGTGAAGGCGTTGACTTTCTCAGTGAAGGCGTTGACTTTCTCAGTGAAGGCGTTGACTTTCTCAGTGAAGGCGTTGACTTTCTCAGTGAAGGCGTTGACTTTCTCAGTGAAGGCGTTGACTTTCTCAGTGAAGGCGTTGACTTTCTCAGTGAAGGCGTTGACTTTCCTAGGGATGGCGTTGAGTTTCCTAGGGGTGGCATTGCGACTGTTATACAGAGATGAGCAGTTTACAGAGGAGTAGAGAGTGGGGTGATGTGTCCTATAAAGAGCATTGGTGGCAAATCTGATGGCCGAATTGTAAAGAACATGTAGCTGCTCGAGAGCACCCTTACCTGCCGACTGGTGCACTGTAACAGTAGACTGCTGCATTAAGACTCACTGGAAACCTTATTGACTGCTTCACTGTAACAGTAGACTGCCTCACTGTAACAGTAGACTGCTGCATTAAGACTCACTGGAAACCTTATTGACTGCTTCACTGTAACAGTAGACTGCCTCACTGTAACAGTAGGCTGCTTCACTAAGACTGACTGGAAATCTTATTGACTGGTGGACTGTAACAGTAGACTGCTTCACTGTAACAGTAGACTGCTGCATTAAGACTCACTGGAAACCTTATTGACTGCTTCACTGTAACAGTAGACTGCTGCACCAAGATTCACTGGAAACCTTATTGACTGCTTCACTGTAACAGTAGACTGCTTCACTGTAACAGTAGACTGCTGCATTAAGACTCACTGGAAACCTTATTGACTGCTTCACTGTAACAGTAGACTGCTGCACCAAGATTCACTGGAAACCTTATTAACTTGTGGACTGTAACGGTAGACTGCTGCACTGTAACAGTAGACTGCTGCACCAAGATTCACTGGAAACCTTATTGACTGCTTCACTGTAACAGTAGACTGCTGCACTAAGACTCACTGGAAACCTTATTGACTGCTTCACTGTAACAGTAGACTGCTGCACCAAGATTCACTGGAAACCTTATTGACTGCTTCGCTGTAACAGTAGACTGCTGCACTGTAACAGTAGACTGCTGCACTAAGACTCACTGGAAACCTTATTGACTGCTTCACTGTAACAGTAGACTGCTGCACTGTAACAGTAGACTGCTGCACTAAGACTCACTGGAAACCTTATTGACTGCTTCACTGTAACAGTAGACTGCTGCACTAAGATTCACTGGAAACCTTATTGACTGCTTCACTGTAACAGTAGACTGCTGCACTGTAACAGTAGACTGCTGCACTAAGACTCACTGGAAACCTTATTGACTGCTTCACTGTAACAGTAGACTGCTGCACTGTAACAGTAGACTGCTGCACTAAGACTCACTGGAAACCTTATTGACTGCTTCACTGTAACAGTAGACTGCTGCACTAAGATTCACTGGAAACCTTATTGACTGCTTCACTGTAACAGTAGACTGCTGCACTAAGACTCACTGGAAACCTTATTGACTGCTTCACTGTAACAGTAGACTGCTGCACCAAGATTCACTGGAAACCTTATTGACTGCTTCACTGTAACAGTAGACTGCTGCACTGTAACAGTAGACTGCTGCACTAAGACTCACTGGAAACCTTATTGACTGCTTCACTGTAACAGTAGACTGCTGCACTGTAACAGTAGACTGCTTCACTAAGATTCACTGGAAACCTTATTGACTGGTGGACTGTAACAGTAGACTGCTTCACTAAGACTCACTGGAAACCTTATTGACTGGTGGACTGTAACAGTAGACTGCTTCACTGTAACAGTAGACTGCTGCACTAAGACTCACTGGAAACCTTATTGACTGGTGGACTGTAACAGTAGACTGCTGCACTAAGACTCACTGGAAACCTTATTGACTGCTTCACTGTAACAGTAGACTGCTGCACTGTAACAGTAGACTGCTTCACTGTAACAGTAGACTGCTGCACTAAGATTCACTGGAAACCTTATTGACTGCTTCACTGTAACAGTAGACTGCTGCACTAAGACTCACTGGAAACCTTAGAGTGAATTTTCCCTTTAAGGGCGCTACTAGATGGTTTCTCTGTGCATTTCCCCTTTAAGAGCGCTAATAGATGGTTTCTCTGTGCATTTTCCCTTTAAGAGCGCTACTAGATCGTTTCTCAGTGGATTTTCCCTTTAAGTGCGCTACTAGATAGTTTCTCAGTGGATTTTCCCTTTAAGGGTGCTACTAGATAGTTTCTCAGTGGATTTTCCCTTTAAGTGCGCTACTAGATAGTTTCTCAGTGGATTTTCCCTTTAAGAGCGCTACTAGATAGTTTCTCAGTGGATTTTCCCTTTAAGAGCGCTACTAGATAGTTTCTCAGTGGATTTTCCCTTTAAGGGCGCTACTAGATCGTTTCTCAGTGGATTTTCCCTTTAAGGGTGCTACTAGATCGTTTCTCAGTGGATTTTCCCTTTAAGAGCGCTACTAGATAGTTTCTCAGTGGATTTTCCCTTTAAGAGCGCTACTAGATCGTTTCTCAGTGGATTTTCCCTTTAAGAGCGCTACTAGATAGTTTCTCAGTGGATTTTCCCTTTAAGTGCGCTACTAGATAGTTTCTCAGTGGATTTTCCCTTTAAGAGCGCTACTAGATCGTTTCTCAGTGGATTTTCCCTTTAAGGGCGCTACTGGATAGTTTCTCAGTGGATTTTCCCTTTAAGAGCGCTACTAGATAGTTTCTCAGTGGATTTTCCCTTTAAGAGCGCTACTAGATAGTTTCTCAGTGGATTTTCCCTTTAAGAGCGCTACTAGATCGTTTCTCAGTGGATTTTCCCTTTAAGGGTGCTACTAGATCGTTTCTCAGTGGATTTTCCCTTTAAGTGCGCTACTAGATAGTTTCTCAGTGGATTTTCCCTTTAAGAGCGCTACTAGATCGTTTCTCAGTGGATTTTCCCTTTAAGGGCGCTACTGGATAGTTTCTCAGTGGATTTTCCCTTTAAGAGCGCTACTAGATCGTTTCTCAGTGGATTTTCTCTTTAAGGGTGCTACTAGATAGTTTCTCAGTGGATTTTCCCTTTAAGAGCGCTACTAGATAGTTTCTCAGTGGATTTTCCCTTTAAGGGCGCTACTAGATGGTTTCTCTGCATTTCCCCTTTAAGAGCGCTAATAGATGGTTTCTCTGTGCTTTTTCCCTTTAAGAGCGCTAATAGATGGTTTCTCTGTGCATTTTCCCTTTAAGAGCGCTACTAGATAGTTTCTCAGTGGATTTTCCCTTTAAGAGCGCTACTAGATAGTTTCTCAGTGGATATTCCCTTTAAGAGTGCTACTAGATAGTTTCTCAGTGGATTTTCCCTTTAAGAGCGCTACTAGATCGTTTCTCAGTGGATTTTCCCTTTAAGAGCGCTACTAGATCGTTTCTCAGTGGATTTTCCCTTTAAGGGTGCTACTGGATAGTTTCTCCGTGGATTTTCCCTTTAAGGGTGCTACTAGATCGTTTCTCCGTGGATTTTCCCTTTAAGGGCGCTACTAGATCGTTTCTCAGTGGATTTTCCCTTTAAGAGCGCTACTAGATAGTTTCTCAGTGGATTTTCCCTTTAAGTGTGCTACTAGATAGTTTCTCAGTGGATTTTCCCTTTAAGAGCGCTACTAGATCGTTTCTCTGGATTTTCCCTTTAAGAGCGCTACTAGATAGTTTCTCAGTGGATTTTCCCTTTAAGAGCGCTACTAGATAGTTTCTCAGTGGATTTTCCCTTTAAGAGCGCTACTAGATGGTTTCTCAGTGGATTTTCCCTTTAAGAGCGCTACTAGATAGTTTCTCTGGATTTCCCCTTTAAGAGCGCTACTAGATCGTTTCTCTGGATTTTCCCTTTAAGAGCGCTACTAGATGGTTTCTCAGTGGATTTTCCCTTTAAGGGTGCTACTAGGCACAATGTGTTCTCTACCTAGGATGTTATTAATTAAATATGCTGTATGTGCTTCACATACACTAAACCAAATCTAGTTAACCCTTAGCCATAGAGTTAAGAAGTGTTCGTACTATACTGAGATATTCTCTGTATTATTATATTTTAATGCTGCAGGGTGACGTTTTCACTAGGTACAGATCTAGGATCACCTTAACCGTTAGTGGGGAAATGCAACTCTAGGGGCAACTTCACCCGACTCCTCGTTAGATGGAATCTTTGCAGCCGTGCCACTAGAGGGCACCGTGTAGTCATCATCTGTCATCACCAGTGAGGGAGGAGAACCTCTGCTGCTCAGCCTGTTGGTCAGCAGATAGAAATGAATATCTCTCTCTCTCTCACCCTTTTCTCACTCTCTCTCTCTATTTCCCTTTTCTCCCCCCCTCTCTCTCTTTCCCTTTTCTCCCTCTCACTCTCTCTCTCCCTTTTCTCCCTCTCTCTCTCTCCCTTTTCTCCCTCTCTCTCGCTTTCCCTTTTCTCCCCCTCACTCTCTCCCCCCCTCTCTCTCTCTCCCTTTCCCTTTTCTCCCTCTCTCTCTCTTTCTCTCTCTCTCTCTTTCTTTCTCGCTTTTCCAGCTGCCTTAATTCCCAGTGATGACCCCGTCCTATTGACCCCAGGGAGGATGAGCCAGCGAAGCCAGGGGAAGGAGCGAGAGAAGAGGGAGGAAAAGGAGCGAGAGAAGGAGAAGGAGCGACAGAAGAGGGAGGAGAAGGAGCGAGAGAAGAGGGAGGAGAAGAGGGAGGAGAAGGAGCGAGAGAAGAGGGAGGAGAAGGAGCGAGAGAAGAGGGAGGAGAAGGAGCGAGAGAAGAGGGAGGAGAAGGAGCGAGAGAAGAGGGAGGAGAAGGAGCGAGAGAAGAGGGAGGAGAAGAGGGAGGAGAAGGAGCGAGAGAAGAGGGAGGAGAAGAGGGAGGAGAAGGAGCGAGAGAAGAGGGAGGAGAAGGAGCGAGAGGAGAAGAAGGAGAAGGATGGGAGCCTCCACACCCCCAGCAGAGATCACCTCGCCAGCCCCTCTTCCCTCAGCCCAGGGCTCAGCTACACCCATGGTAAGACCACCTTCTTCTTCCAGGCACACGTTGCCCTCTAAGCACAGACCCAGGGTCAGGTGTCTCTCAACCTCTGTACTAACCTCAATATTCCTGAACCACAGTGTCCTCTGGAGGTTGATGGGCTCTGCTAGGCACCATGCAACCTTCAGGGTTGAAGCATATACCACGGGAAGCCCAGAGGTTACCAATGCTCTAAGCAAAAGGATCTGATGTTTTTATTTGAGACTTGTATATGACAAGGCATGGTTGTGTTTTAAGGTGGCTTGGGAAGGTTTTTACCCTCCAAATGTCAAAAATAGTTCATCCTACACTACTTTCCTTCTGGGATGTTCCATTATCTACCACCAGGGGGAGCAGAAGCTAAAAGGAAAAACAACATGTTTTCTCTACTCATTCTAGAGCACCTTTCAAATCAAATGTGTCTGCATTCTATCAGAACAAGCAACACTTCTCTCAAAAGAGACCTGAGTGGTGCGGTCGGGGGGACTTCTACAACTGGCTAACCAGTCGTTGCACAAAAGGAAATCATTCTGGGATAGAACCATAATAATAAAAAACCCTGCTTTGAGTATATGAAGGTAGATGGTTGCAGTGATATTGATAGTACCTAGACCTCTATACAGCTCTGGGATGTAGGCTGGTAAATGACAGAAATTACTTTTATTAGCCAATACATCCAGTGTTATTTTCCTAGTGTCAGTTTCTCAGTTGTGGTTGTTGCTGGTTTGCTCTTCTGAGTATAAGAATGTAGGCTGAGCGCTTCACAGGTAATGCCGTCCCAAAGGGCAGAGCATCCAATAAGGATGAAAGGCTGGGAGGCAACAATGCCGGGGATCTGTATCCTTCATTCAGTTTGAACAGACAGGCGGTGAACACGTGTGACGGCCGTCGTGACATTTACCAGTCTGTTGTTGGTCCAACGTCACCATACCCTCCGTTTATCATGACACCACATTGGATGCATCCCAAATGGCACACTATTCTCTATTTAGTGCCATAGTAGTGCACTAAATGGGACGCAGCCATTAACTCTCTCATATTGCGTTCTCCGGATATCGTTTATTCAGAGGCATCAGACTATCCGTAGAGCTAGTCATGGTGGTCTTCTTAAGGTCTCACAATTTGGAATATTTCCTGCTGTTCAATGGCCATTTCAACTGTTAATTCTTGAAGAATATAACTTAGAAATGCCTTTTGACCTTCGTACAGCCGTCTCATCATATCAGAACCCTGCATTAAAGGTACCATTGCACCATTGTTTATGTGTTTCATTTTGTTGTCTTTGGAAACAAGCGATGTAGTCTACAGCTTCAAAGTAAGTTTCAACTATTATGTTGTGCTCATGGACTGTCTGCCCCTGGTGGGGCTGCCGTCAGGCTGAAACATAAACTCCTGATTGGGGCTTTAAAGGCCAAAAAGTCCCTCCCCTCTTTAGATTCTGCCAAGTGTTCCTACTTACTTGAAAGAGGGGATGTGAATTCCTATCCTAGTTCCACAACAAACGTTCTCTGTGAGAAGAATATGGTTCAGATAGGATCAACTCTGAAGCCATCGCAACTCTTAAGCCCTGGTCCAGGTTTCCATGGTAACCCCCACTGCCTCAAGTAGCCTCTTTATATTGTGAGAGAAATGATGCTGTATTGGTCTCAAACAGTGTTGTATTGTGAGGGAAATGATGCTGTATTGGTCTCCAACAGTGTTGTATTGTGAGAGAAATTATGCTGTATTGGTCTTAAACAGTGTTGTATTGTGAGGAAATGATGCTGTATTGGTCTCAAACAGTGTTGTATTGTGAGGGAAATGATGCTGGATTGGTCTCCAACAGTGTTGTATTGTGAGGGAAATGATGCTGTATTGGTCTCCAACAGTGTTGTATTGTGAGGGAAATGATGCTGTATTGGTCTCAAACAGTGTTGTATTGTGAGGGAAATGATGCTGTATTAGTCTCAAACAGTGTTGTATTGTGAGGGAAATTATGCTGTATTGGTCTCAAACAGTGTTGTATTGTGAGGGAAATGATGCTGTATTGGTCTCAAACAGTGTTGTGTGGATCAGGATTGGAAATGATGCTGTATTAGTCTCAAACAGTGTTGTGTGGATCAGGATTGGAAATGATGCTGTATTGGTCTCAAACAGTGTTGTGTGGATCAGGATTGGAAATGATGCTGTATTGGTCTCAAACAGTGTTGTGTGGATCAGGATTGGAAATGATGCTGTATTGGTCTCAAACAGTGTTGTGTGGATCAGGATTGGAAATGATGCTGTATTGGTCTCAAACAGTGTTGTGTGGATCAGGATTGGAAATGATGCTGTATTGGTCTCAAACAGTGTTGTGTGGATCAGGATTGGAAATGATGCTGTATTGGTCTCAAACAGTGTTGTGTGGATCAGGATTGGAAATGATGCTGTATTGGTCTCAAACAGTGTTGTGTGGATCAGGATTGGAAATGATGCTGTATTGGTCTCAAACAGTGTTGTGTGGATCAGGATTGGAAATGATGCTGTATTAGTCTCAAACAGTGTTGTATTGTGAGGGAAATGATGCTGTATTGGTCTCAAACAGTGTTGTATTGTGAGGGAAATGATGCTGTATTGGTCTCAAACAGTGTTGTGTGGATCAGGATTGGAAATGATGCTGTATTGGTCTCAAACAGTGTTGTATTGTGAGGGAAATGATGCTGGATTGGTCTCCAACAGTGTTGTATTGTGAGGGAAATGATGCTGGATTGGTCTCCAACAGTGTTGTATTGTGAGGGAAATGATGCTGTATTGGTCTCAAACAGTGTTGTGTGGATCAGGATTGGAAATGATGCTGTATTGGTCTCAAACAGTGTTGTGTGGATCAGGATTGGAAATGATGCTGTATTGGTCTCAAACAGTGTTGTGTGGATCAGGATTGGAAATGATGCTGTATTGGTCTCAAACAGTGTTGTGTGGATCAGGATTGGAAATGATGCATTCCATTTCAGCTTCTCTTGACCGGTTGCATGTTGTCGGCGTATGTTTGTCTCATGACCTCACTAGTTGGATATAACCAAATATAATGTTATTTGGATCCTACACAGAACTGATATTTATTCTGAATAGTACAGACCTGGGTAATCACAGTTTAGATATTCCATAGACAGCAATAATGCCAAAAACACATTGTATGATGTTGTATGAGGCTAGGGTCCCTCTGCAGATAAGGGACAGCTAAATGCTGAGCTTGTTCATGCACTGTCTGCCTCAGTCTCTGCCTGGCTATAGGGAGCTGCCTGCTGTGCTGCAGCTAAGACAGTCTGTACATGGACAGCCTACTAAGCAAGGACTTTCTCCCCGCCCTGGCACTGTTACACTAAAATAGACCTGGACCCACCATGTTGACTCTCGTGGCAATACAAATCTGCTTTCCAGACACTCTCTTTAACTGTTCCTATCTCTTCTCTCACCCTGGCCAGGTAGATGGACAGCAGGAGGGGGGGAGGGAGGGAGCAGGTGGGGACAACCCGGATTTAGGCTCAGCCTCAGGGATTACGCCCTGTCACCCGGGGATAACATGGACGGGGACACCCGTCTGAACCAATCGACGGCCCTTTTCTACTTCCTGCCTGGCCATCCACCAATGGGAGGAGGTGTCTGGGGAGCTCAGAGTGTTTTTGCAGGGCCAGTTGGAAATCAGGAGAACCGGATGGACGATCTGGGGGTCTCTGGGCCTGGGCTCGCCTTGGATGTCTGTAGGCTGGGAAAGCACAGCTGGTGGGGAGACGTGTATGTATATATATATATAGAGAGAGAGAGAGCGGTTTCAGTTCACTGGTGAGGACCTTTGTCTCCAATTGACCTTGGTTGGCGTTCTCCTTACGTCGCCACGACGGCGGAAGGCAAGTACGGCCGAATCATATTAAGATGGTCGTGTCTCTGTAGCTAAGCAGCTGCTAACGGATATATGCAGCTTTGGCAGTGATGTAGCATTAGGAGCTAACAGAGAGGTGTAATGTTAGGAGCTAACAGGGAGATGTAGCATTAGGAGCTAACAGAGAGATGCAGCATTAGGAGCTAACAGAGAGATGTAGCATTAGGAGCTAACAGAGAGATGTAGCATTAGGAGCTAACAGATAGATGTAGCATTAGGAGCTGACAGAGAGATGCAGCATTAGGAGCTAACAGAGAGAAACAGCATTAGGAGCTAACAGAGAGATGCAGCATTAGGAGCATAAAAGCGAGATGTAGCATTAGGAGCTAACAGAGAGATGTAGCATTAGGAGCTAACAGAGAGATACAACATTAGGAGCTAACAGAGATGCAACATTGGGAGCTGACAGAGAGATACAGCATTAGGAGCTAATAGAGATGCAACATTATGAGCTAACAGAGAGATGTAGCATTAGGAGCTAACAGAGATGTAGCATTAGGAGCTAACAGAGATGCAGCATTAGGAGCTAACAGGGATGTAGCATTAGGAGCTAACAGATAGATGTAGCATTAGGAGCTAACAGAGATGCAGCATTAGGAGCTAACAGAGAGATGTAACATTAGGAGCTAACAGAGAGAAACAGCATTAGGAGCTAACAGAGATGCAACATTGGGAGCTGACAGAGAGATACAGCATTAGGAGCTAACAGAGATGCAACATTAGGAGCTAACAGAGAGATGTAGCATTAGGAGCTAACAGAGAGATGTAGCATTAGGAGCTAACAGAGAGATGTAGCATTAGGAGCTAACAGAGATGCAACATTAGGATCTAACAGAGAGATGTAGCATTAGGAGCTAACAGAGATGTAGCATTAGGAGCTAACAGAGATGCAACATTAGGAGCTAACAGAGAGATGCAGCATTAGGAGCTAACAGAGAGATGCAGCATTAGGAGCTAACAGAGATGCAAAATTAGAATCTAACAGAGAGATGTAGCATTAGGAGCTAACAGAGATGCAACATTAGGAGCTAACAGAGAGATGCAGCATTAGGAGCTAACAGAGAGATGTAACATTAGGAGCTAACAGAGAGATACAGCATTAGGAGCTAACAGAGAGATGTAACATTAGGAGCTAACAGAGAGATGCAGCATTAGGAGCTAACAGAGATGCAAAATTAGAATCTAACAGAGAGATGTAGCATTAGGAGCTAACAGAGATGCAACATTAGGAGCTAACAGAGAGATGCAGCATTAGGAGCTAACAGAGAGATGTAACATTAGGAGCTAACAGAGAGATACAGCATTAGGAGCTAACAGAGAGATGTAACATTAGGAGCTAACAGAGAGATGCAACATTAGGAGCTAACAGAGAGATGTAACATTAGGAGCTAACAGAGAGATACAGCATTAGGAGCTAACAGAGAGATGTAGCATTAGGAGCTAACAGAGAGATGTAACATTAGGAGCTGACAGAGAGATGTAGCATTAGGAGCTAACAGAGAGATGTAGCATTAGGAGTTAACAGAGAGATGCAGCATTAGGAGCTAACAGAGAGATACAGCATTAGGAGCTAACAGAGAGATGTAACATTAGGAGCTAACAGAGAGATGCAACATTAGGATCCTTATTTTGGACTCTCCCATGCTTCTCCATCTGAAAGATCTGCCCTCTGTTTTGTTATGCTAGAATACTGTGTGTGCTGCTTAAACCTGTCCGGTGGGGATAGAATGAATGCAAGCAAAGCCAAGTCAAACAAAGACTATAAAGTAGCTAATAAGATTCAGCCATGTGCACTGAAGCATAGCATGGATCTATATTCCCCAGCTCATCATAGACAACTATAGGTAGCCTAGTGGTTAGAGCATTGGGCCAGTAACCGAAAGGTTGCTGGATCGAATCCCCGAGCTGACAAGATAAAAAACAAATGTTGTTCTTCCCCTGAGCAAGGGGCACTGTTCCCCGGGCGCCGAAGACGTGGATGCCGATTTAAAGGCAGCCCCCCCTCACCTCTCTGATTCAGAGGGGTTAAATGCCAAAGACACATTTCAATTGAATACATTCAGTTGGACAACTGACTAGGTAGCCCCTTTCCCTTTCCCTTATATACTGTTGAAGGATTACAGTAAGGTACATAGCATGGATCTATATTCCCCAGCTCAGCATTGACTACTATATACTGTAAGGGAAGGATACAGTTAGGTACACTACTGACTACTATATCGACTACTATATACTGCAGTTGCGGGCGGTACAGTTGCCGTACCTGGCGGTGAAACTGTAATAATTGCGCCGACAATAGCTGCCTGCCTATTGTCCTGTAGCCCATCCCAGCCTTGTGCAGGTCTACAATGTAGCCCTGATGTTCTTACACAGCTCTCTGGTCTTGGCCATTGTGGAGAGGTTGGAGTCTGTTTGATTGAGTGTGTGGACAGGTGTCTTTAATACAGGTAACGAGTTCAAACAGGTGCAGTTAATACAGGTAATGAGTGGAGAACAGGAGGGCTTCTTAAAGAAAAACTAACAGGTCTGTGAGAGCTGGAATTCTTACTGGTTGGTAGGTGATCAAATACTTATGTCATGCAATAAAATGCTAATGAATTACTTAAAATCATACAATGTGATTTTCTGGATTTTTGTTTTAGATTCCGTCTCACAGTTGAAGTGTACCTATGATAAAAAATTACAGACCTCTACATGCTTTGTAAGTAGGAAAACCTGCAAAATCGGCAGTGTATCAAATACTTGTTCTCCCCACTGTATATGGTCATTGGTGCCGAGATGGTTGATGTTGAGTTCTTTGAGGTAAGTACCAGAACGTGTCCTTTGTTGCCACACTGTTTCCTATTAAATACCTGGTAAGTACCAGTGGAAACATCACCTACTGTAAAATAAAGTGCTCCCTGTTGTTGCTCTACATCCTGATATGCAGATTCCATGTGGTGTACTGTAATGGAGACCCATTGTTTCTTGATCCTGCATGCAGGGGCTAGTGTTACACACAGGGAGATGTGATGGCTAGCCGTCTGTGTAAAAATACAGTGGAGACTGTGGTCCGGTCACAGTGTAGGGTAAAGTTGCTCTAGATGCTGATCTTGGATCAGTTTTGCCTTTTTCCCCACTATCTGGCTAAGGTTGGGGGAGGGGGAAGAAAACACTTCCCTCCAGAGTGACTATTGTGGTGAGTCGTTAAAATGCTAATATGTTCAAGGCACATTAGCTAACGACTATCCAGTCACTTAATGCAGATGTTTCTGTATACATGCATAGCCATGCATCATGTATTATGTGTTGGCCTGAACTATCTTTATCTCCTGATATGTTGACCCAGGCTATTGACCTGGACTATCTTTATCTCAGAATATGTTGACCCAGGCTATTGACCTGGACTATCTTTATCTCAGAATATGTTGACCCAGGCTATTGACCTGGACTATCTTTATCTCCTGATATGTTGACCCAGGCTATTGACCTGGACTATCTTTATCTCCTGATATGTTGACCCAGGCTATTGACCTGGACTATCTTTATCTCCTGATATGTTGACCCAGGCTATTGACCTGGACTATCTTTATCTCCTGATATGTTGACCCAGGCTATTGACCTGGACTATCTTTATCTCCTGATACGTTGACCCAGGCTATTGACCTGGACTATCTTTATCTCCTGATATGTTGACCCAGGCTATTGACCTGGACTATCTTTATCTCCTGATATGTTGACCCAGGCTATTGACCTGAACTATCTTTATCTCCTGATATGTTGACCCAGGCTATTGACCTGGACTATCTTTATCTCCTGATACGTTGATCCAGGCCAGTAGTGTGGATATGGTGGACACATGCAGAATGCCTGGGGACTTTGTTTGGCTGACCCAATATTTGTCTGCAAACACTTACCTGATGTGGGTACTCCCTAAATACCCTCACACACTATTTCCTTACATGACAGCGACATGCCTGATGCTTCCGGGTCCACTTCTGGCCTTCTGATGCTTAGACTATTACTTTTACCCCAATGGAGGTTGGAGACTGAACCTAACCCAGGGGGTGAAGCAAAACACCTCAACTGTTTGTCACATTGTTGGCCCAACATCTTTGTGAGGTTTCTTCGCTCTGTTGTTTGATTCGTTTCTTAAAAATTTGCACCAGCTGAACTTTCCTTTGAGGGAGCAGGGTTAATCAGGCCTAGGATTTTGAATTATACATACTCCAGAACATCTTAATTACCTGTGTTAATTAGCCTGTTTGCTCGGGGATCTGTCGTTGTGTCCCAAATGGCTCCCTATTCCCTGTAAAGTGCACTACTGTTGATCTGGGCCTATAGGGGTCTGGTCAGAAGTAGTGCACTATGTCAGAAATAAGGTAACATTTAGGGACACACTTTTTTCCCTTCCAAGTGTTGCCGCGCAACGCTGTGACATCACCGCTCGCTCACAGAACTCAGGAGCTGTTATCAAAGCGGTTGTTAACCTCGTCTCTAAACAGACAGGGATGGAATGACGCCTTCCATTCGGAAATATAGATAACACGCCTTAATTGGCCAGAGGGCACTGAAGGGCCGCAGCTGTTGACAGAACAAACAAGGAAACATTAGGAGGGAAGGGTCAGTTGAATGGGATGGGAGGATGCCAGGAATCTTGTGGATGGAAAAACAGCAATGCTCTGGAGATTCTATTTGGACGATAAGGACCAGGTGGGGCCTATTGGTTTTCATAGAGATAACCATTGGTGCTCCTTGAGACTATTTTCTCAATGCACCTACTTCTCTTGTACCCTTTTGTTCTGGACCTGTAACAGACCTTTCTTCTGGACAAAATGTTCTGTCGGGGTGACTGGGGCAGCACAGTCTTCTTAACCTGTTCCTGGTGCCAGTCGTGGTGACAGTCTACTCCTAGCTGAACGTCTGAACTGTCCCCTTGAGATTGCAGTCCCAGAGATCAATACCTAGAGTGGGGGAAATATTGATCAACTGTCCCATAGCCATTTCTGTTGTGTGACCTTGGACACAGTATCATTATGAGCATTGGTATTAACAGCATGTTAATTAGTTGACTTTATTGCACATTTACTGTGTGTCCCTGAGGGTATTGTCTTGAGAAGACCCTGTTTCACACTGTTTGTTATCCATTAGTTTTCTCCAAATGCGACTCCTGTCATGCTGGTTGCTAGTAGACTGACAAATAGCAAGCCACAAATGGCAAACTACAGGTCAGAAAATGGCTTTTTGATCCTTCAACACACACTGTTTTTGACAGGTAGAATGGGCTGTGGTCCTGAAGCATAAACGGCCTTGATTGCAGTGCACGGAGCTACAGATGAGAAAAATAGGGAAATAAATTATAGCCACTTATGGCTAAGGATTTTACACTAACAGGCTTGGTATTTTACCTGAGGGGCTCAGTAACAGGCTTGGTATTTTACCTGAGGGGCTCAGTAACAGGCTTGGTATTTTACCTGAGGGGCTCAGTAACAGGCTTGGTATTTTACCTGAGGGGCTCAGTAACAGGCTTGGTATTCTACCTGAGGGGCTCAGTAACAGGCTTGGTATTTTACCTGAGGGGCTCAGTAACAGGCTTGGTATTTTACCTGAGTGGCTCAGTAACAGGCTTGGTATTTTACCTGAGTGGCTCAGTAACAGGCTTGGTATTTTACCTGAGGGGCTCAGTAACAGGCTTGGTATTTTACCTGAGGGGCTCAGTAACAGACTTGGTATTTTACCTGAGGGGCTAAGTAACAGGCTTGGTATTTTACCTGAGGGGCTCAGTAACAGGCTTGGTATTTTACCTGAGGGGCTCAGTAACAGGCTTGGTATTTTACCTGAGGGGCTCAGTAACAGGCTTGGTATTTTACCTGAGGGGCTCAGTAACAGGCTTGGTATTTTACCTGAGGGGCTCAGTAACAGGCTTGGTATTTTACCTGAGGGGCTCAGTAACAGGCTTGGTATTTTACCTGAGGGGCTCAGTAACAGGCTTGGTATTTTACCTGAGGGGCTCAGTAACAGGCTTGGTATTCTACCTGAGGGGCTCAGTAACAGGCTTGGTATTCTACCTGAGGGGCTCAGTAACAGGCTTTGTATTTTACCTGAGGGGCTCAGTAACAGGCTTGGTATTTTACCTGAGGGGCTCAGTAACAGGCTTGGTATTTTACCTGAGGGGTTCAGTAACAGGCTTGGTATTTTACCTGAGGGGCTCAGTAACAGGCTTGGTATTTTACCTGAGGGGCTCAGTAACAGGCTTGGTATTTTACCTGAGGGGCTCAGTAACAGGCTTGGTATTCTACCTGAGGGGCTCAGTAACAGGCTTGGTATTTTACCTGAGGGGCTCAGTAACAGGCTTGGTGTTCTACCTGAGGGGCTCAAAGGAATTGATTGGCCAGACAAGCATTGGGGAAGTCAACTGGCCAGTTTGGTATTTGTGTCTTGGGAATACGATAGGGCATGCAGAGAGTTTGTCCGTCCTCACAGGCAGGGTCAACAGAGACTGGCTTTATTACATTTGTGTGTGTGTTAGTGTCTAGTGTGTGTGTTAGTGTCTAGTGTGTGTGTTAGTGTCTAGTGTGTGTGTTCGTGTCTAGTGTGTGTGTTAGTGTCTGGTGTGTGTGTTTATTATGTGGTAGCAGGTGTCTGATTGCTGTAGCTGGAACCGTCAGTCAGACGTTCAGGATTGTGCCACACACTCACACACTGTGAGAAAGAGAGTGAGCAGGAAGAGAGGGGTAATATTCATCTGAGCTGTGTTGTTCAAGGAGAAGGGAAAGAGGTTTAGGAGAGATACCGTGAGAGAATATACCACGGCAGAGCGGCAGGTAGCCTAGCGGGTAAGAGCTTTGGGCCAGTAACCGAAAGGTCGCTGGTTCAAATCCACGAGCCGACCAGGTGAAAGAATGTGACAATGTGCCCTTGAGCAAGGCACTTAGCCTTAATTGCTGGATAAGAGCTTCTGCTAAATTATTACAATGTAAATGTAAAAATGAGGAGATACCACACAGAGAAATACAGTGTACAGAGAGGAGAAAATGAAAGACTTACAAAAAAGACAAAAAACAAGAGGAAAAGAGAGGACAGGAGGAGGGAGAATGGTTGGCAGTGAGAAAAGTAGAGCTATTCATTAAAAGAAGGAAAGAGAAAGAGGGGTATGAGGCTGTTCCATGGAGTAGGCTAGATAAGATGCAACTCTTCTGTACACTGCTGCTGCATGGAGTAGCAGGGGGAGGGACTCTGCTGATTCCTCAGCGTAGTACTCAGAGCCTCCTCCCCTTGCACTCACACACACACACACAGACAGGAGAGCGAGGGAGAAAGAGCGGGTGGGAACAAGAGAGAGGGAGGGAGAAAGCGATAAATTGTGCTGCAATGCTTTGAGTGCCTTGAGACTGAGTTGCTGTGCTTGCTGTGTCCTGTGTGTGTGCCTGGCTGCGGGCGATCAGATCTGAGCATTTCGCGGTCAGCGGCTTCGCCCTGCTTGGCCCCCGCTGATCCCCAGCAGGCCCTCCTCAGGCCCCCCCGGGCTCTCGCCAGCCCCATGATGAAGGAGGAGGGAGCGCTGTGCCGTCGCCGCTTCTCAACGTGCGGCACGACCAGCTCGCCACGGACCCCACACCCCGACGGACGCAAGCTCATCCGCAACGCTTCTTTCGGGGGCTACAACGAGCTGTCGCCCCTCTCGCTGCCAGGTGGGGACCCCTCACCCTTCCCCTCCAGTCTGATGAGGAGCCTGCCCTGCCGCGGGCTCTTCTACACCCAGCTAGTTGTAGGCTAGCTGTTGCTTTGAGTAGTACCCTCTGTACTGTAGCCAAGTGACCTGTGTGCTTGTTCCCTATAGAGTCGTAACCCCTAGATACTGGTTGTGGACGGTGACTGTGCTGTTATTTGAAGGTCTATTGTGTTCTAGATGGACACTGTAGAAATATTGGAACTACAGGTACACTGTTGCTGTAGTGGTGTCCCTGTAGCAGAGTTACCTGTGTGCTTGTTCCCTGTAGAGACAGAGTCGTAACCCCTAGATACTGCTTGTTCCCTGTAGAGACAGAGTCGTAACCCCTAGATACTGCTTGTGGACTGTGACTGTTATTTCAGATACTAATGTACAGGAGGTTATTGTTTTCAGTATACTGTCACAGTATTGGAGCAATTCTCTTGATGTTCCTTTTTGCATTGCCTGATGTAGATTCTGATGTTGAACCTGTCGAATCTATTTCGTCTTAGAGTTTTGAATTCTTATATTAGAATATACTTTTAATACATATTTTTCCTTGTATAGAAATGTACTCGGGTCATATGCAAACGTATTATATCGTACTCGGTAGCCCAAGTAACTGTGCGCTGCTTTGGAGTGGCCGTCCACCTGAGCGTGAGATCAGCAGAGCTTTCACAGAACGTCAAGTGAAGTGAATTAGACCTAAAGCTTCAGTAGTGAGTGTGATGTTTTTAACCTGTCAGCCTGTCAGCCTCCCAGCCACCGAGGCGACACAGCCTCCATTCATCTCTGTTGAAGACTGTCTAAGAAGCTCTCTCCCTGCCAGGAGAGCCGCAGGCTTTTCACAAAGATTGCCGATTCACCGGAGACGGCTGGTACAGGCTGGTTGCATTCTCTCTTTCTCTTCAGCCAAATGTAATCTCAATAAAAATAGGTACGTGATACTATTTCCTTATTATCAACCAACATTACATTTAAGCATCAGGTTCATCAGGTTGTATATAGCTTAACCTATCAAAAGTATATCTGCCATTTTGGAGACGATCTCCACACAGTTTCATCAGTACTCCAGCTTCTCTGGTCCTGGGCTCTGGTCCCCCCCTCTTTCAGGGTTACCTGGGGCTAGCTTCTCTAGCTTCCACAGGAGGTGCCAGTGAGGGGCCAATGACTCAGCAGATTAACCTGGGCGGCGGCCTATTAATAGACCAATCACGTGCACCAAAAAGACAGACAGAAAATATCAGTGTCCTAATAGCTCCTAGCCCACGACCACTCGTTTGAAATATTATCCTCCCCAAAGATGAAGTGGCTTTGTCTGGCCAGCAACACTGGCAGCGTAGCCGAGGAGGATCCGGTCCATGCCGACTGCCAATGAACACTCCCCTGTTTGTGTTGTTGTTGCTAGCCGTTGTTTGCAGGCTGAACATGAATTGGTTTTTGAGGTCATGAATGAGGGAATGGAGAAAGGGTGGAATTGTGGTGCTCTGCTAGCTCTGTTGACAACGGAATGGCAGTACGGATTTATTTTTAATTAACCTTTATTTAAGCAGGGAGTCATGCTGAGACCACGATCTCTTTCGCAGATGAGCCCTGCAGCAGATGAGCCCTGCAGCAGATGAGCCCTGTAATTTGGATCACCCCTGGGTCAGAGTAACCATTGCAGCACGTCATTACAAAGTCATTACAGGGTTGCATCCCACCCTATTCCCTATTAATTGGTCAAAAGTGGTGCACTATATTGGGAATAGGGTGCCATTTGAGACCATTGCCAGTCTCGCCATGTGATGACAGGCTGCATCGCTGGCTTCCTTAAAGGGGTAATCTGCAGTTCAAACCGTAACAAAGAGGGCACCCCACCACTGTTTTGGTAAGAATGCTGAGGGATGGGGCTGAAGAAATGGAACCACTCTCAAATTCATCGACAGAGCTGTGGATTCAAGGACAGCCCACCCATGAGATCAAAATGATAGTTTTAACCTTGTCTTCTGGCTATACATCAGAAATGATAGTTTTAACCTTATCTTCTGGCTATACATCACAAATTATAGTTTTAACCTTGACTTCTGGCTATACATCAGAAATTATAGTTTTAACCTTGTCTTCTGGCTATACAGTCGTGTCCAAAAGTTTTGAGAATGACACAAATATTCATTTTCACAAAGTCTGCTGCCTCAGTTTGTATGATGGCAATTTGCATATACTCCAGAATGTTATGAAGAGTGATCAGATTAATTGAAATTAATTGCAAAGTCCCTCTTTGCCATGCAAATGAACTGAATCCCCCCCAAAAAAACATTTCCACTGCATTTCAGCCCTGCCACAAAAGGACATCATGTCAGTGATTCTCTCGTTAACACAGGTGTGAGTGTTGACGAGGACAAGGCGGGAGATCACTCTGTCATGCTGCTTGAGTTCAAATAACAGACTGGAAGCTTCAAAAGGAGGGTGGTGTTTGGAATCATTGTTCTTCCTCTGTCAACCATGGTTACCTGCAAGGAAACACATGCCGTCATCATTGCATTGCACAAAAAGGGCTTCACAGGCAAGGATATTGCTGCCAGTAAGATTGCACCTAAAGCAACCATTTATCGTCTCATCAAAAACTTCAAGGAGAGCAGTTCAATTGTTGTGAAGAAGGCTTCAGGGTGCACAAGAAAGTCCAGCAAGCGCCAGAACCGTCTCCTAAAGTTGATTCAGCTGCTGGATCGGGGCACCACCAGTACAGAGCTTGCTCAGGAATGGCAGAAGGCTGGTGTGAGTGCATCTGAATCAGACATCAGAAATGATAGTTTTAACCTTGTCTTGTGGCTATACATCCGAAATGATAGTTTTAACCATGACTTCTGACTATACATCAGAACCCAAAAGCTTATATTTGTCGTTCTGATGGGGTAAGACAGTTGAACTATGCTCATGAGGCATTTGTACATTTATATCCTTCAACAATCAATGGACACACATACTCATTCAAGGGTTTTTCTTTACTTTTACATTTTATAATAATAGTGAAGACATCAAAACTATTAAGTAACACATGTAATAACCAAACAAGTGTTAAACAAATCAAAATATATTTTATTTTTGAGATTATTCAAAGTAGCTACCCTTTGCCATGATGACAGATTTGCACACTCTTGGTGTCTTCACTATTATTCTACAATGTAGAAAATAGTAAAAAATAAATGAGCAGGTGTGTCCAAACTTTTGACTGGTACTGTATATCATTAATTCAAAGTCCAAAAATGTGCACTATGCTATCCCACTGTAGCACTGCACCATGCTATCCCACTGTAGCACTGCACCATGCTATCCCACTGTAGCACTGCACCATGCTATCCCACTGTAGCACTGCACCATGCTATCCCACTGGGCAAAATTAAGAACATGACAATTTTTTCTGTTTGTAATCTGGTTTTCTGATTGAGAATGTCTAATGATGTCATGCAGATTATAGCCAACTGGTCTCTGTTACAACCAGGGAAAGATGTCATATTTAGTTTGTTATCTGGTCAGATTACAACCAGATAGAGATGTCTTTTTCTGGTTGTGAAATAGACTGTTTACCAAAAGATGTCTTAATGACATCATTGCAACCACTTTGGCACACAGCTCCGTGTTGCTCCTTCCTGCTCTATCCTGCTCCGTGCTGCTCTATCCAGCTCCGTGTTGCTCCATCCTGCTCTGTGTTGCTCCATCCTGCTCTGTGTTGCTCCATCCTGCTCCGTGCTGCTCCATCCTGCTCCGTGTTGCTCCGTGCTGCTCTATCCTGCTCCGTGCTGCTCCGTGTTGCTCCATCCTGCTCCGTGTTGCTCCTTCCTGCCCCATCCTGCTCCGTGTTGCTCTATCCTGCTCCGTGTTGCTCCTTCCTGCCCCATCCTGCTCCGTGTTGCTCTATCCTGCTCCGTGTTGCTCCTTCCTGCTCCGTGTTGCTCCTTCCTGCTCCGTGTTGCTCTATCCTGCTCCGTGCTGCTCTATCCTGCTCCGTGCTGCTCCATCCTGCTCCGTGTTGCTCCTTCCTGCCCCATCCTGCTCTGTGTTGCTCCATCCTGCTCCGTGTTGCTCCATCCTGCTCCGTGTTGCTCCATCCTGCTCTGTGCTGCTCCATCAGACCATGAGTCGAAATGGTCATGGTGACCTTGTTGCCATGGCAAATGTAAAGCAAACAGCATACCTGCCTGCACACTGATTTATGCCCCCAAAACTCAAAATGTAGGCTTTATCCTAGTGCGTATAGCAAGTAATGTTTTCACCCTTCCCCAATTGTCGTCAGGCCAGCTGTTGCTAGGGAACCTTTCGGTTCTTCCCGAAAACGTGGCGACAGTGTCAGTGTTCATCAAAGCTGTCATGCCGTGTGTGTGTGTGGGTGTGTGTGTGTGTGTGTGTGTGTGCACTCCATCCATGACAAAAACACACACACACACACACAATGTACACTTCACTGTCTTATATAATGATCCATCCCTAAAGAACATATCTGTTGTTCAGGGTGCAAGTACGGTGCCATGCCACCCCCCTCACAGCATCATGGTACGGACCATCTCACTGGGACTGGATGGAAAATGGATGCTTGTGGTTGGTTCCACATCAACGTCCTCAAATGGGTGTTGATATTCACTTTAGTTATGGAGAAAAGGGAACAAAGAACTCTGACTGTTGAACTGTTATTTTGGTTAGCATTGGTACACCCTCAGTGGGTAGTCAGAAACCACAAGCATCCGTTTTTCAGGGGAAAAGCAGAGAACAGGTGAAGCCTGAACTTTTTGCTTCCGGTTTCAGCTGACCCGCTCAGGCGTTTCTTTTTACGCCTGCTGCGTTAGGTTAGGCAAACGACAAACAAATCTCACTGTTGAAAGGCCATTTTGGTTAGCCTTGGTTTGCATTGGTTAGCATTGGTGTGCAGTGACGAGAATTTCTTGGTTTCTTGTCAGCCTAAGTTCTAGGTTTATCTAGGGAGAATGTTGAGTGTTTCTTTGGAGGATAAGCAGAGAGAAATGTGAAGCATAAGGCCTTATCAACCAATGGTTTATGCTCCCTAAGTATAAGGCCTTATAAACCACTGGTTTATGCACCCCAAGCACAAGGCCTTATAAACCACTGGTTTATGCACCCCAAGCACAAGGCCTTATAAACCACTGGTTTATGCTCCCTTTGCAATCACTGGGGCTTGTCTCTCCCCCCAGTTTTATATTTAGTCAGATTGACTTTTAATGACCAAATTCATTAATATTCATGTGATTTACCTGCAAGGTGTTTGTTAAAGCGTCCTCAATCCCCTTACAATCTAAACGATTCAATGACATCAGTAGGATTTCAGACATAAACAGCTAATTTGTGTGTATGTGCTCTCATCCAGCATTAGATATGTTCAATCATAATGACACACACACCAGGGTTTGCTTTATCCAGTGATAGCCGGCGTTTATATTAATTGCACTACAACGGTGACAAACAGTGCCCACAAACTGTTATGCTCTACATAAAGCTGTCCCAACAGCAGAGCTTTCTTTTCAGCACCATGGAGTGAATCCTTACCACTGATACAGCTGGCTATCAGCGGAGCCTTGTCTGGCAGCGAAACAGTTCATTCAGCCTCATTTACTGCCTTTAAAAAAAACATAGCTGATATGTTGATGTGCAAGCTATGGAGTAAGGGGACATTGAGCGGATTAGAGGCAGTGCGTAATTTCGATTTTAAGACATTAATTAGCGAGCTAGGACGGACGTAGTCAATAAAACTATTTGTTCAGAACTTTTGAAATGTACAGCAACAGAATTCAGAACATGTGCTGTTTTACAGTATTCTCCCTGTACACCAAGTCAGAACCATAGGATAAATAAAGGGGGCATATCAGCAGACAATGAAAGGTCTTACAATATTCAATGATTACATATCTCTAAAACAAGCTAAAGGCTACATGTGGACATCCAAGTCAGAACAGTAGGCTGTTATGAGGGGGAAATGGACCAAATTATTAGAGTGAGGCACATGGGCTACTAACAGCTTACTACACAACATACACTTAGTATTACTTTCTTAGCTACAGTATACATATCTCCCTGGCGTATTACATAATTTATGCAGCAGCATACAATACATTTTTGGACTCCCTTTGTTGTGCTGTGCTCACAAATTTTGTCATCAAACTTGTAACTCTATGGCAGCACCCAAGGGGCTTGAATTTTCGAGCTCTACCCGTAGATTTTGCTGTGATTTAGTGTCCCCATGAGTGACAGAACACTAAGCCAATCACGGCGCAACTAGAGAAGGTTGTGTTGTGTAGTGGCTTTGCTGGCATGCATCGGGGCAAAAAATTGGGGAGTGTGCCCCACCAAGATTTACATGCCAAAATCGCAACTGTAATAATATAGAATATAATGGTTTGAACCAGTAGCCTATTTCTCTCACGTTCTATTGTTTTCAAAGCAACTTTATTTCATTGTCCGGTAGCCAAAGACACAATCCTGTTATATTATCAACCCAGGCTGGTTGTCTTTAGATCTTCCCTCTTTCCACATTTCTAACTAATATTTTTGTCTCTGCCTCATGAAACCGCTTGCATGTGTGGTGTGCTTTTGACTTTTTTCCGCTAATTGCGTTATGGAAGGAACATTCGCGCATAGCATACTGCGTTGTGCGCATTTCTGCGTTTATAATGTGAAGAAATAATATATAATGATCCATCCCTAAAGATCTGTTGCATCAACATCATTGCTTTTTAATGTTTTTTGGGTTGTAGCCTAGGCCTACTGGCTGTATGAATATGGGATGTAGCCTAGGCCTACTGGCTGTATGAATATGGGATGTAGCCTAGGCCTACTGGCTGTATGAATATGGGATGTAGCCTAGGCCTACTGGCTGTATGAATATGGGATGTAGCCTAGGCCTACTGGCTGTATGAATATGGGATGTAGCCTAGGCCTACTGGCTGTATGAATATGGATGTAGCCTAGGCCTACTGGCTGTATGAATATGGGATGTAGCCTAGGCCTACTGGCTGTATGAATATGGGATGTAGCCTAGGCCTACTGGCTATATGAATATGGGATGTAGCCTAGGCCTACTGGCTGTATGAATACGGGATGTAGCCTAGGCCTACTGGCTGTATGAATATGGGATGTAGCCTAGGCCTACTGGCTATATGAATATGGGATGTAGCCTAGGCCTACTGGCTGTATGAACTTGGGATGTAGCCTAGGCCTACTGGCTGTATGAATATGGGATGTAGCCTAGGCCTACTGGCTGTATGAATTTGGGATGTAGCCTAGGCCTACTGGCTGTATGAATATGGGATGTAGCCTAGGACTACTGGCTGTATGAATATGGGATGTAGCCTAGGCCTACTGGCTGTATGAATATGGGATGTAGCCTAGGCCTACTGGCTGTATGAACTTGGGATGTAGCCTAGGCCTACTGGCTGTATGAATATGGGATGTAGCCTAGGCCTACTGGCTGTATGAATTTGGGATCTATCGTCCCACAACGGCCCCAGTTTGTTGAGAATAGGCTATTTCTTTCTCGCACAGAACGACAAGCTGACCATTATAATAGGTCAACTTTTCCACTATGGGGGATAGTAGATTAACATAGGCAAGTGAGTCAAGTGATTCATTACTGGTCTTGTTTGCTGAGGAAAAGTAGATATCTTCAAAGTGTTCATCAGAATTGGATAAGAAGGACGCACACCGTTGCATCCTGGAGCATGTTCTCTTCTCTAGGATAGAGGGCAGCATTTTCATGTTTGGATGAAAAGCATACCCAAATTCAACTGGCAGCTACTCATCCCCAGAAGATAAGATATGCATATTATTAGTAGATTTGGATAGAAAACACTCTGAAGTTTCTAAAACTGTTTGAATCATGTCTGTGAGTATAACAGAACTTATTTAGCAGGAGAAACCCCGAGGACAACCCAATCAGATTTCTTTTTTTTTTTTGAGGTCACACACTTTTCAATGGGGTTTCATTGGGAATCCAGATTTCTAATTAACCTTCTTGCAGTTCCTACCGCTTCCACTGGATGTCAACAGTCTTTAGAAATTGGTTGAGGTTTTTTTCTTTGTGTAATGAAGAAGTACGGCGCTCCAGAACGAGGGTAACTTGTAGTGTACTGTTAGACAGAGGCGCATGACCAGAAAGCTAGCTACAGTTTGTTTTCCTCCTGTATTGAACACAGATCAGCCCGTCTTCAATTTTATCGATTATTTACGTTAAAAAAAATACAAAGATGTATTACAAAAGTAGTTTGAAATGTTTTGGCAAAGTTTACAGGTAACTTTTGAGATATTTTGTAGTCACGTTGCACAAGTTAGAACCGGTGTTTTTCTGGATCAAACGCGCCAAATAAATGGACATTTTGGATATATATCGACGGAATTAATCAAACAAAAGGACCATTTGTGATGTTTATGGGACATATTGGAGTGTCAACAACAGAAGCTCGTCAAAGGTAAGGCATGAATTATATTTTTATTTCTACGTTTTGTGTCGCTCCTGCAGGGTTGAAATATGCTTCTCTCTCTTTGTTTACAATGGTGCTAACTCAGATAATAGAGTCATTTGCTTTCGCCGAAAAGCCTATTTGAAATCTTTAATGTTGGCTGGATTCACAGCAAGTGTAGCTTTAATTTGGTGTATTGCATGTGTGATTTCAGGAAAGTTAGATTTTTATAGTAATTTATTTGAATTTGGCGCTCTGCATTTTCTCTGGCTTTTGGCCAAGTATCCCAGAGAGGTTTAAGATGAATAACCATAAACTAAATGTGATTTCTGTCGTTCTGAGCTCCATAGGTCGACACCCTAATCAGGTTAGCACCGCACCCAATGCATGTCCGGTCATTTAAAATGCTGCTGGTCAAAAACCCTGACACACGCACGCGCACGCACACGTGCACACACACAAAGATGCCTCATCTGAAACTCCTCAGCCAAATGACCTAACATCCCTCTAATGTACAATATCCTTAAAGGGGGGTGATATATCAAATGGATTTAATTTGAATGAATAAACATTGCCCTGCTAGACAGTTGATTCAACCTATCCAGACAGATAGTGTTCATTTAACAAGGTAGATGGATGAGGTTTACAGAGAGCTTTGTGTCAACCAGTCAGCCATTTCTCTCTAGCACATCTCTCCATAGAGCCTTCAGAATGAGAGCTTCCCAAGTGACACGCTATAACCGATGTATTGCACTGCTTTTGACCAGAGCTCTATCAAAAGTAGTGCACTACGTAGGGAATAGGATGTCCTATCTTTTTCTTCTCCTTCCCTTTGCTCTTTCACTATTTATACAATATTCTCTCTTTCTCGATCCCTTCTCTGTTTCTCTCAGATGTTTGTTGCAGAGCAAGATGACTGTAGTGCTAGTCAGTCAGGGCACTGCTTGCATGTGTGAGTGTAGGTGTTCACACTGTTTACATCAACTAACTCAACTATTAACACTTGATGACATACTGCAGGGCACATCCAATCAATACATTCAAGAGGTGTGTTATAGGCAGATATTACACACATGCATCTTTGTAGCTACAGCAAAGTACAGGACACCATTAATTCATCACTACTCACACCCCAACAAAAATATTGTGTTAATTAGGGCACACCTTAGCAAAACGTTTCAAAACCAAATGCAGCGGAAATCGAAAATTGCCTTTTTTTTTACCGGACATATCCTAGTAGTTCCTTCTGGTTTTCTTCGGTTTGGTGTCTACTGAACAGGGCCCAGCCAGGTGCACCCCTAACAAGGACGCTGTATAGCCTTCTATAATTACTCCTCAGGGATAGAAGAGAAACCAACGAGAAACATTTCATTGAACCACAGCCATGACTCAGCCTTTTCCAACATCAATAACATTTGAATAGGATCATGGCTACCCAAATGGAACTCTTGACTAGGCCCCATAGGGAATGGGGTGCCATTTGGGACAAACAGCATCTCTTACTGGTGAGACTGACGTTGCAAATTTGATTTGCAGTTGTAGGCACCCTGATCGCCCTCAGACCTCTAACATCTGACCTTGTTAGAACCAGGAAAAGACCTGGGGGGACCTGGCAAGAGGTCAGCAGGAAGTAGTCAGCGTAAACACATTAAAAAGAGTACATTAAAAAGAGTTACAATGATCAATGACGTTCTGCTATAAGAGCTTCACACTCAGACAGCATACTGCATGTAACTTACTCACTAGCCTTTTATAGGACTAATATAATGTAGCTTACTGACTAGCCTTTTATAGGACTAATATAATGTAGCTTACTGACTAGCCTTTTATAGGACTAATATAATGTAGCTTACTGACTAGCCTTTTATAGAACTAATATAATGTAGCTTACTGACTAGCCTTTTATAGGACTAATATAATGTAGCTTACTGACTAGCCTTTTATAGGACTAATATAATGTAGCTTACTGGCTAGCCTTGTATAGGACTAATATAATGTAGCTTACTGACTAGCCTTTTATAGAACTAATATAATGTAGCTTACTGACTAGCCTTTTATAGGACTAATATAATGTAGCTTACTGACTAGCCTTTTATAGGACTAATATAATGTAGCTTACTGACTAGCCTTTTATAGAACTAATATAATGTAGCTTACTGACTAGCCTTTTATTTTACAATTACATTTTTAGTCATTTAGCAGACGCTCTTATCCAGAGCGACTTACAGTAGAGTGCATACATTTTATTACATTTTACATACTGAGACAAGGATATCCCTACCGGCCAAACCCTCACTAACCCGGACGATGCTATGCCAATTGTGCGTCGCCCCACGGACCTCCCGGTTGCGGCCGGCTGCGACAGAGGCTGGGCGCGAACCCAGCCCAGCCTGGGCGCGAACCCAGAGACTCTGGTGGCGCAGCTAGCACTGCGATGCAGTGCCCTAGACCACTGCGCCACCCGGGAGAGGACTAATATATATT
This sequence comes from Salvelinus fontinalis, assembly GCF_029448725.1. Classification (NCBI taxonomy): domain Eukaryota; kingdom Metazoa; phylum Chordata; class Actinopteri; order Salmoniformes; family Salmonidae; genus Salvelinus; species Salvelinus fontinalis. The sequence continues at coordinate 381 of NW_026600871.1, read as the reverse complement.
TATAGGACTAATATAATGTAGCTTACTGACTAGCCTTTTATAGGACTAATATAATGTAGCTTACTGACTAGCCTTTTATAGGACTAATATAATGTAGTCTACTGACTAGCCTTTTATAGGACTAATATAATGTAGCTGTAATGGCGTTCCTCCTCCTCTCCATTTTCGGAAAAGGAGGAGTATTGAGGGAACCAAGGCGCAGCGAAGTTTGAACACATAATGATTTATGAAATAAACAAAATAGACAAAGACGCAAACAAACTATACTGGATATAACTAACAAAATAACAAAACGATGTAGACAGACCTGAACAAACGAACTTACATATATACGAAGCACGCTGACACAGGAACAGACTACATAAACCGAAACGAAACGAA